>NC_041400.2:6014745-6089745 GCF_900747795.2 Erpetoichthys calabaricus
TTTTATTTGTCTTGAATTAAATAACTGAAAATGACAAGAGCTTATCTCTCCCGAGGATTTAAACGATTCGCGGAAGAAAATATTTCCTTTGCTTTTACTTGATTATTAGAGCATCAAAAATGAAGAAGTGTTTTTAAAAATTTACAACTTAATGTGGATTGACTGCCATTGTCGATATTGACTTCTCCAGTTCTACTGTGTCCTCCATAATGTTTGGGACTCAGACACATTTCCCTCTGATGTCCCCCTCTACTGCACAGTTTAAAATTACAAATCAGACAATTCAGACCTTGTGATTTAAAGTGCACACTGCAGACTTTCATTTAAGGGTTTTTGTATTCATTTCAGTCACACCGCACTTCATCTACATTCAGGGCACCATAATGTTTGGGTCCGTTGGCGCCACAGGTGTTTGTGATTCCTCAGGTGGGTTTCGTGGCTCCATCAGACACCTCGGCTCACTTCTACCCTTTGGAGTCTGTAGCTGCCATTGTTCAATATGAGGACAAGAGCTGTGCCAATGAAAGTCAAAGCAGCCATTATGAGGATGGAGAACAAGAATAAAACCATCAGAGACATCAGAAAAAACCCATCATGGCTGCCCAGCCAAACAGGAGTCATACCAGAGGGACACGGTCACTCATAGTCTAACTCTGTCCTTCCATTATAATGTCCTCGCGACCAGGAAACATACCACTAGCCAACCCAGTCCATCTAGCCATCTTCTTCCTTTATCATGGCTTCCCAGACGAGTAAGGATCCATCCACCTCGGTCGGGATGCCAGCCAACTCATACTTATGGCACAGTCTATCACTGGGATTACAGGCCAAGTTTATAATCTATTCTTTAAAAATACAGGGCCCTCCATAATGTTTGGGACAAAGACCCACTTGTCCCTGATGTCCCCCTCTGCTCCACAGTTTCAAATTATAAATCAGACAATTCAGACATCGTGATTAAAGTGCACACTGCAGACTTTCATTTAAGGGGATTTGTAGACATTTCAGTCACACAACACACACTCCCCCCATTTTAGGGCACCAGAATGTTTGGGACAATTGGCGTCCCAGGTGTTTGTGATTTCTCTGGTGGGTTTCATGGCTTCATAAGACACCTCGGCTCGCTTCTACCCTTTGGAGTCTGTAGCTGCCATTGTTCAATATGAGGACAAGAGCTGTGCCAATGAAAGTCAAAGCAGCCATTATGAGGATGGAGAACAAGAATAAAACCATCAGAGACATCAGAAAAACCCCATCATGGCTGCCCAGCAAAACTAAGATTCCAGTGCAGCTCTTCAGATAGCCAAACAGGAGTCATACCAGAGGGACACGGATCACACATAGTCTACCTCTGTCCTTCCATTATAATGTTCTCGTGACCAGGAAACGTACCACTAGCCAACCCAGTCCATCTATCCATCTTCTTCCTTTATCATGGCTTCCCAGACGAGTAAGGAACCATCCACCTCGGTCGAGATGCCAGCCAACTCATACTTATGGCACAGTTTATCACTGGGATTACAGGCCAAGTTTAAAATCTATTCTTTAAAAATACAGGGTCCTTCATAATGTTTGGGACAAAGACCCCCTTGTCCTTGATGTCCCCCTCTGCTCCACAGTTTCAAATTATAAATCAGACAATTCAGACCTTGTGATTAAAGTGCACACTGCAGACTTTCATTTAAGGGTCTTTGCATTAATTTCAGTCACACCACACTTCATCTACATTCAGGGCACCATAATGTTTGGGTCCATTGGCACCACAGGTGTTTGTGATTCCTCAGGTGGGTTTCATGGCTTCATCAGACACCTCGGCTCACTTCTACCCTTTGGAGTCTGTAGCTGCCATTGTTCAACATGGCGACAAGAGCTGTGCCAATGAAAGTCAAAGCAGCCATCAGGAGAGGCTGAGAACAGGAATCAAACCATCAGAGACGTCAGTGACACCTTAGGATGACCAAAATCAACTGTCTGGAATATCAAGAAGAAGAAAGAACGCACAGGTGGGCCTGGTAGGCCAAGGAAGACCTCCACAGCTGATGACGGAAGAATCCTCACTATGGTCAAGAAAAAGCCCCCAACGCCTGTCTGACAGATCAGAAATAGACGTCAGGAGGCCGATGTGTGCGTGTCAGAGACGACTATCAGCAGAAGACGTCATGAACAGAAACACAGAGGACAACACTGCAAGATGGAGACCACAAAAACAGGATGGCCAGATTACAGTCTGTGAAAAAAGAGCCTGCAGAATTCTGGGAAAAGGTCTTGTGGACAGACAAGACAAAGATGAACCTCATCAGAGTGACGGCAAAGAGCAAAGTGTGGAGATGAGAAGGAACTGCCTGAGATCTGAAGCAGACCACCTCATTTGTTAAACATGGCGGTGCTGGGGGTGTTATGGCTTAGGCATGTATGGCTGCCACAGGTCCTGGCACACTTCTCTTCACTGAGGATGGAACTGCTGACTGTGCAATGCAATCTGAGGTGTGTTGAAACATCTGATGTGTTCAAGGTCCAGTAAATGACCACAAATTCAGTGGATGGGCTTCATCCCACAACAAGATAATGAGCCAAACATACTGCTGAGGTGACACAGGAGTTGAAAGCCAGTCAATAAATACTAGGGGGCTTCACCCCCTGCTCACTTCGCTCACCAGCCCACCCCTGCCTGCGCTAAGCGCCAGCCACTTTGCGTCTCTGGTGCTCGCGTGGTTACATCTCTTGGCACAAAGACTCGTCTCGCGGGGCGTGAAAGTGTCTCTCTGACAAGTGTCTCCTTCCAAGATTTTTTTTTTATGATAACGAGAAATAATTAGATAGATAAATAAATCGATTAAACATACATACACACTGTAGTTTGAAAACACGAAAATTGAAAAGAAAGGAAAACTTCTGACTTGTCAGTCCCAGTTCCAAATGCTCAATTTTCCAGTAAAGGCCTACAAACTCACTGGACAGTTAATGACCCCAAACACACTCCTGAGGTGACACAGGAGTTTCAGTCAGTCATTATCCAACCCGCTATATCCTAACACAGGGTCAAGATAGGACACAAGGAAGGGAACAAATCCCGGGCAGGGCGCCAGCCCAAAGCAGGGCACACACACACCAAGCACACAGTACGGACAATTTAGGATCTCCAATGCACCTTTGGACTGTGGGAGGAAACCCAAGCAGACATGGGGAGAACATGCAAACTCCACGCAGGGAGGACCCTGGAAGCGAACCCAGGTCTCCTTACTGAGAGGCAGCAGCTCTACCACTGCACCACCGTGCCACCACACAGGAGTTTCCATCCATCCATCCAGTATCCAACCCGCTATTTCCTAACTACAGGGTCACGGAGGTCTGCTGGAGCCAATCCCAGCCAACACAGGGTACAAGGCAGGAAACAAATCCTGGGCATGGTGCCGTCCCGACGCAGGGCACACACACAACAAGCACACAGTACGGAAAATTTAGGATCACCAATGCACCTTTGGACTGTGGGAGGAAACCCAAGCAGACATGGGGAGAACATGCAAACTCCACATAGGGAGGACCCAGGAAGCGAACCCAGGTCTCCTTACTGCGAGGTAGCAGCACTACCACTGCGCCACCGTGCCACCACACAAGAGTTTACATCCATCCATCCATTATCCAACCCGCTATATCCTAACTACAGGGTCATGGAGGTCTGCTGGAGCCAATCCCAGCCAACACAGGGCGCAAGGCAGGAAACAAACCCCGGGCAGGGCACTAGCCCAACGCAGGGCACACACACACACCAAGCACACAGTACGGACAATTTAAGATCGCCAATGCACCTTTGGACTGTGGGAGGAAACCCACACAGACATGAGGAGAACATCCACGCAGGGAGGACCCGGGAAGTGAACCCGGGTCTCTTAACTGAGAGAGGCAGCTGTGCTACCCACTGCGCCACTGGGCAGCCCACACAGGAGTTTATCAAAGCTAAATAATAGAAAATTCTGGAATGCCCAAGCCATGTCACCCGATTTAAATCCAATTGAGTGGGCCGTCCACATGCTGGAACTTAAGGGGACAAGCCCCCCCAAAACAAGCAGGAGCTGAAGATGGCTGCATTAGAGGCTTGGCAGAGCAGCACCCTCAGCACTTGCTGATGTCTATGAATCAATCGCAGTCATTGCATGTGAGGGACATGTGACAAAGTCCTAAATGTGACGGCTTTAACAATCTGCCATTGCTGTGTCCCTAACGTGATGGAGCAGAAAACGTGTGGTGGGACTGAAATGTCTGTAAATCCCCTCAAATGAAAGTCTGCAGTGCGCACTTTAATCACGATGTCTGAATTGTTTGATTTGTAATTTTAAACCGTGGAGCCGAGGGGGAAATCAAGGAGAAATGTGTCTTTGTTCCTAACATTATGGTGGGGTAACATACATGCCGTAATAAATGTGCACATTCTATCATTTGTACATCCGACTTCACGCTTTATTTTCATGAAACTATTTGTGTGTGGAATTTGACTCAGTAAAGCTTATAGCTGTAACACACATTTAGATCTTTCCATAAAGTGAAATGCCATTTTATGTGTGTTCAGTGGCCCCACCAGATGTTATGCAAAATATGTAATTTAGAATATTACTGAAATGTTTAGAAGCACCCTTCACTTTGTCTTCTTATGTAATTGTTTTCCATTTTTTCCACCAAATGCTGAAATTTCTTATTTAAGAAAATATTACTCTTTATTTTAGTATGTGAAACTGTCCTCATGCTGGGTGCTACAAGCCTGTTTCCAACTCCCAGTTGGCCCTGCAGTGGTCGGATCTACCATCACAGTGACTTAGGTGAACACTCTGAGAGCCCCCTCGAAAAGGGGTCCTGAAAAAAAAAATTACACAATATCTGTTTAGCCTATAGGGGGCATCACTGTTCCCCAAAACCCCAGACACAACTACACGCAGGCAGTCCCGGGTTCAAGTGAAGTTAATTTTTAAGTACAGTATCTTTCCACAGTTCTCGTTTTCTAATCAGTATCTGATACAATTCGTTTCTTGCTTCCTTCTTTTCCATTTCCTTTTCTCCTTTACTCTTCCCAGCCTGACTTCTTCCAATTATACATGACTCTGACTCCCTGAGTGAAAAGAGTCGGCCCCACTGATGCTGGACCCAGGAGTATTACGAGTAGGGAGCACTTCCAAGTCGGTCAGGAGTCCTTCAAAGTAGGGATGGCCCTCCCTTCAGCCCTCTCAGTGAAACCAACAGAAATTATGCCCAACAGGACTGCAACTCCCAGCATGCCTTGATGGTGTATAAATAGGTATACGGGTCCAGGAATGTTGTCACCCAGTATGTCAGTGGAGCACACACTCTTGGTAGGCTGTTTCCCTCTGCCCATCCAGTATCCCGGCCTCCCTGCTAGGTAAGGGAATGGGGTTATTCCCTATCAGAATGCCAGTCTGTCCCTGCCATCTGTCACAACTAAAATAAGCCCAAATTTTCACTAACATGTACAGGCACTCCCAGCAATCCTGCTACAATCTCCATTATTACAAACCTATCCAATCAGCAGACCGCAATAAAACATTTTTATAGGAAAAGTATGAGTTTTTGTTTTTGACGCTGTGACACACATGTGATCGGGAGACAGCTGAAGGGCCTAAATGATAATTCCACACCAGACCAGGGGGCGATGAGATGCGCTGAATGTCTCTCTCAATCTCCTGCAGACCATCCACGGGAAATCCTGCAGGGTTCTGGTGCCACTGATGATGTCACTTCTGGCTCTGGTGCCATTGATGACGTCACTTCCATTTCCGGCGCCACTGATGATGTCACTTTTGGTCCCGAAGATGCCACTTCCATGCCCTGCCCCTTTTGATGACATCACTTCCGGCCCCGATGGCATCACTTCTGGTTCTGGCCCTGATGACGTCACTTCCCATACATCTCTGTTCAATTTAAACTCAATTTTGTAGCCTTGGAACAATATATGGGTGGCTGCCCCAAACCTTCATGATGTCTTAGACTCATTCTTGTGACAACGCGTCTCATGAAGAGAAATAGGAACAACTATTTATAGCCCATATTTTTCACTGTATAAACGGCCATTAGGAGAAAGCACTCTTACAGAGAAGGAAGTGAGGTGATGTCAGGGCCATCTTAATACAATGGGCATGCTGGGCAGTTGCCAGGAGGCCCCACGAGCATAGGGTCCCCATGCTAATCTGTGTATGTTGTGACTTGCTGAGTGGTTGTGTAGGTAGGGGGTCCCAGTGCACCACTTTGCCCGGGGAGCCTATAATGCTGTTAAGACGGCCCTGGGTGATGAGAGGGTCTCCGGTTTGCTGGAAATTTTGCAGTTGCACTGGAGTGTGCGTGTTGGGTCAGGTGAGATCGATTAGTTTGTCCAAACTGTGCGCTGCGAGAAAATGAGAGCTCATTTAAAGAAGGCCTTAAGAGCGTTCAAAAAGAAAGACGTAATGAGGATACTTACTGGAGGGTGAAGGAGAAAGAGCATGTCCGTCGATGGTGGTGTGCATGTGCGCACAAGGGGCGGGGAGAGGGAAGATCTGGAAGAGGGGGTGTGGCCAGCCTCAGCCCTCATTGGAGGGAATGGGGGCGGCACAGGAGATTAGTCGTCGTATTAAAGTGCTAAGTAAGTTACGCTGTGATGGACAACCGGTGTGAACCTGGTAAGGAGGCCTTGATAATGTAAGGTCAGGAAGGGAATGACAATATCTCCTTTCCATGCCTTTCTGTGAAAGGTGTTACAGTGGCTACGGTGGGCTTGGTGTTCTTCACCACTTGAGGCCACAGGTATGCCACGCCCTCGACCCTCTGCAGTTCACATACCAGGAGAAGGTGGGAGCGGAGGATGCCATCATCTACATGCTACACCGATCCCTCTCACCACTTGGGCAGAGGCAGTGGTGCAGTAAGAATTATGTTTCTGGACTTCTCTAGCGCCTTCAACACCATCCAACCTCTGCTCCTTAGGGACAAGCTGACAGAGATGGGAGTAGATTCATACCTGGTGTCATGGATCGTGGACTATCTTACAAACAGACCTCAGTATGTGCGTCTCGGGAACTGCAGGTCTGACATTGTGGTCAGCAGCACAGGAGCGCCACAGGGGACTGTACTTTCTCCGGTCCTGTTCAGCCTATATACATCGGACTTCCAATATAACTCGGAGTCCTGCCACGTGCAAAAGTTCGCTGATGACACTGCTATCGTGGGCTGCATCAGGAGTGGGCAGGAGGAGGAGTATAGGAACCTAATCAAGGACTTTGTTAAATGGTGCAACTCAAACCACCTACAGCTGAACACCAGCAAAACCAAAGGGTTTGGTGGTGGATTTTAGGAGGACCAGACCCCTCATGGACCCCGTGATCATCAGAGGTGACTGTGTGCAGAGGGTGCAGACCTATAAATATCTGGGAGTGCAGCTGGATGATAAATTAGACTGGACTGCCAATACTGATGCTCTGTGTAAGAAAGGACAGAGCCGACTATACTTCCTTAGAAGGCTGGCGTCCTTCAACATCTGCAATAAGATGCTGCAGATGTTCTGTCAGACAGTTGTGGCGAGTGCCCTCTTCTATGCGGTGGTGTACTGGGGAGGCAGCATAAAGAAGAAGGACACCTCACACCTGGACAAACTGGTGAGGAAGGCAGGCTCTATTGTAGGCATGGAGCTGGACATCCGTGGCAGAGCGACGGGCGCTGAGCAGACTCCTGACAATCATGGAGAATCCACTGCATCCACTGAACAGGAGCAGCTTCAGTGACAGACTGCTGTCACCGTCCTGCTCCACTCACGCACTGAGGAGATCGTTCATCCACCACACTATGTGACTCTTCAATTCCACCCAGGGGGGTAAATGTTAACATTATTCAAAGTTATTGTCTGTTTTTACCTACATTTTTATTACTCTTTAATTTAATATTGTTTTTTGTATCATTATGCTGCTGCTGGAGTATGTGAATTTCCCCTTGGGATTAATAAAGTATCTATCTATCTATCTATCTATCTATCTATCTATCTATCTATCTATCTATCTATCTATCTATCTATCTATCTATCTATCTATCTATCTATCTATCTATCTATCTATCTATCTATCTATCTATCTATCTATCTATCTATCTATCTATCTATCTATCTAATAACGTCTGGGATGAACTTGGAAACGGCAAAGGACAGAACAGTGGGTGACTGTCTGCTTTGAGCACATCATCCCCCTGTGCACTGAGTGGCAGCATCCCACTTGATGAGCCCCATTATGGATGCCCACAGGGCAGCATGGGAGTTGTGATCTCATGGGCCAGCCCTGTCACGTTCTGTGGGGGCCACCAGGGGGAGCTGTCAGATAATAATGATACAAGGACCTCTGCAGTCCTGCCTGACCCAGTAGTGCTTCCTTGAGACACCAGAAGTGTTTTAGGGTCTTGAGTTAAAAAATGAGCCCTCCACTTGGCTCAGGGAGAAGAGTTGGACAAACTGGGAGATGTGGGGTAAAGCAGAAGGGGCAAAAAGAGCGACTTGTTGGTATTATCAGGTTGTGTTGTGCTGTGCTGCGGTGGGCTGGCACCCTGCCCGGGGTTTGCGCCCTGTGTTGGCTGGGTTTGGCTCCAGAAGACCCTGTAGTTAGGATATAGCGGGTTGGATAATGGATGGATGGATGTTGTGCTGTATGACAGCCGCTATGACACTGAATGAAGGAAGCCTGTTAAAAGGTACACGTTACTGAAAATAAAACTGCTGGCTCTGAAGCCGGGGCTGTGTGTGTGTAGTTGTGTCTGGGGTTTGGGGTGCTGGAGCACCCCCTAGTGGCCACATTGCAAACGCATATTAAATAATATCATTTGGAATAACACACTGAGAGCTCTTCCTGATTGTTAAGTCTTACCAGCGTTGCCTCTAGATAGTCATTTTATTGAATTTCTTTCCACTGCAGGCCTGTTCTTTGTGCTGTAAGCTTCTTCTATCCCACAGATGTCTACCCAAGCAGTAATATAAGGTTAAAAAGTGACTGGTATCCGCTGATAAAAGAAGAAGTGCAAATGCAACAAAAGTACAGGTGGACAAAATAAACGTCTTGCCTTATATATACTGTAATACCCATCTGACGCAGGAAGCAGGGATTTTTTTTAAAAATAGGAACTTGCAAAACTTTTGTCCACGAAATGGACATAAAAACTCAGCCAAATAAAATCATGTGAGATGGTAACACCACGGGAAATGATTTCCTAAAAATGATGCTTTTTTTCTAGATTCAGATATGCTAAAAAGTTAATGAATGTTCTTGATATTATATATATATATATATATATATATATATTGTGGCGGATGCCTGGACAGACCACGAGGGGCAGCCGCCCTGGTCTGCAGGGGTGCCACGGGAACAGAGCTGGGAAGCTCATCACTTTTGGGACCTGTGGCCAGGGGGTGCCCGGAGGATTAAGGAGCCCTGGAATACAGCACTTCCGCCACAACCAGAGGTGCTGCCGGAAGTAATTCCAGGTACACCCGGAGTGCTTCCAGGTGCTCATATGGCACTTCCAGGAAGTGCCGTCGGAAGACTATCAGGAAAGCACCTGGAGCACTGTCAAAGGGGCCACCTCACTCCATTAGATGAGCCGGAGTTTGGAGGAAGGAGACGGAGCTTGTGAGGAGGAGAGTGGAGGCGAGAGAAGAGAAAGAGTAGAGAGAGAGAAGAGAGACTGTTGGGGTTTGTGCACTGCATTGTAGGTACAGGTGCGTTTATCTATAATAATAAAAGGCAAAGTCCTCACTGACTGACTGACTGACTCACTCACTCACTGACTGACTGACTCATCACTAATTCTCCAACTTCCCGTGTAGGTGGAAGGCTGAAATTTGGCAGGCCCATTCCTTACAGCTTACTTACAAAAGTTAGGCAGGTTTCATTTCGAAATTCAAAGCGTAATGGTCATAACTGGAACATATTTTTTGTCCATACACTGTAATGGAGGAGGCGGAGTCACGTATCGCGTCATCACGCCTCCTACGTAATCACGTGAACTAAAAACAAGGAAGAGATTTACAGCACGAGACACACGCGGGAACGAAGGTAAATGACGTTAATTTTTGACTGTCTTTTAATACTGTGTAAGCATACATATTAACACATGTGCAATTAAACGTGTGCATTTACGGGGTGATTTCTCAGGCTTAAAAGCTCACCTTTTATCAAACGCGGGAACTAAGGTAACTGACGTTGTTCACTGTCTTTTAATACTGTGTAACCATACATATTAACACATGTGCAATTAAATGTGTGCATTTACGGGGTGATTTCTCAGGCTTAAAAGCTCGCCTTTTACTAAAAAGGTAGATGCAAAACTATTTTCAATCAGTTTATTGAAACGCTCCCGTTAAGGATTGCAATAACATATTCGCGAGATAAAAGAACGAAGTAGGGGGAAATGGAGGAACAGCCGCAAACAGCGAAGAGCAAAAAATTAATTAAACAATTGAGAAGGGAGCGAGTGAAGCATACAAGCATGTTCATAAGGGAAACAAAGCACGGTGTAAAACGTAACTTTAAATTAAGTTTATAGAAACGCTCCCGCTGTGGATTGCAATAACATATTCGTGAGATAAAAGTTTAATGAGAAGACACGAGGTATAAACGAACCACACGCCGTGGCGCAACGTTAGGGGCAACAGTTTCAACCATTCTATGATCTGCTTCTCGCAACTGAAAGACGGCACATGGCGGATGTTAGCCGACTTGCTGACCGCAACGTTAGGGGCTTCAACTATGGCGCTCACGCCACATCTCAGTGCCAACACTTTCCAGACTCTACTTAAAAGACACGCCCTCCTCACTGGACAGTTAAAAAGACCAATCAAACTAACGATGACATCAAGTATTACCCAATCAAAAGTAGGAAAGGAGGCATCTTCATAAAATGCGTGTGGGATGATTTGCATGACACGCTGCTTTAAAAAAAAAATGATAAAAAAAATACGGGATAAATCCCGTCCAGTATTGATTCAAAACGGGACTCGCAATTTCATTCTCAAACGCGGCACGATTCCGTATTTTAAAGGACGGGTGGCAACCCTACAGTGCCAGGTAAGCACCCATACAATCAGATTGTGATTCAGATTAGGAATGCAATGAATGTAATTTCCCCGATCTACATACAAGGCGAAAGTCTTGCAACATTCAAAGATGAGTACTTATTAAGTACACCATGGCACATAAAAGAGCTTATGAAGCCTTGAACCGAAAAAAGCAAGATCTCAGAGATCGTAAAAAAAAAAAAGGAGGTAATGTCGTTTTACTCGCTGTAGATTTTAGTCAAACATTACCAGTTATTCCACAAGGGAGACCAGCAGATGAACTCAACGCGTGTTTAAAATCTATGCTTCTCCCACGCTCGGTTATATGTCGCGTGTTCTCGGGTAGGTACACCAAAAAATGTATACATTTAAGCATGTAATGGGCAAACAAAAAATGAGGTATACCCGAAGGCACTGCAGTAGTACTCAATGTAACTTTACTTCTTAAATGTTAATGTTTTACTGTTTAATAATTTATACGCTTCTTATATATTGTTCTAATTCTTTTATCAAAATACCAGTGACAGCGCAATGCACGATAACATGGAGTGAATACACTATACGCATCTGCCCACGGCCGCCCTGGTGTGCGCAGATAGGAGTTGATTCTAAAATAAAATAAACATAAAAAGAGTAATACAATCATCACCCATAAAGCGGATAGCAGACGTGACGTATTATATGTGTACCAGATTTCAAGTCAATAGGTGAAACGGTTTGCAAGCTACAGCTGATTTAAAATCCTGGACAGACCAACGAAAAGCCACGGTAGCAAATTATAGAAGAAGATTTTACTGTTTAATAATTTATATTTATATGAAATGTGCTTCTTATATATTACTTCATATTCTCATATGATAATGATGTTAATGTTGTTTATATTGATTTCTATGTTATTGTAAGTGCATCTATGTGTGTGTATGTATGTATGTATGTATGTATGTGTATATATATATATATATATATATATATATATATATATATATATATATATATATATATATATATATATAAAAAATCTATATATAAAAAATATATGTGTATATGTATATATAATATATCTGTATATGTGTGTATATGTGTATGTATATGTGTATATGTATATATATATGACAGCAACACTCATAACAATGACAACACAATTACATTGACAATCATGTTACGTTATTTTTAAAATGTTTCCTTTACTTTTTCATAACCTCTTTAACACACTACTTCTCCGCTGCGAAGCGCGGGTATTTTGCTAGTAAGAAATAAATGTGTGTGTTTCTGGACATTTGGTGTCTGTCTGTCTGTGCCCGAGGGCTGTCTTTCCACTATATATAATATATATATAATATATATATATATATTAGTATCGATATATATATCTATACTAATAAAAGGCAAAGCCCTCACTCACTCACTCACTCACTCACTCACTCACTCACTCACTCACTCACTCACTCACTCACTCACTCACTCACTCACTCACTCACTCACTCACTCACTCACTCACTCACTCACTCACTCATCACTAATTCTCCAACTTCCCGTGTAGGTGGAAAGCTGAAATTTGGCAGGCTCATTCCTTACAGCTTACTTACAAAAGTTAGGCAGGTTTCATTTCGAAATTCAAAGTGTAACGGTCATAACTGGAACCTCTTTTTTGTCCATATACAGTAATGGAAGGCAGCTCGCTGGCCGTGGGAGGCGGGGTTGCGGGGGTTGCGTATCTCGTCATCACGCCTCACATGTAATCACGTGAACTGACTGTGAAGGAGAAAGGACGGCCTTATATGGCGTTCGTTTATAAACAGAAATATATACCTTTACTTTTACTTCCTTAACTTGTGGAGGGTGTATCCTGTAGCAAAGCCCTAAGTTTTTTCATGAAAGCCCCTTTCAGTCAATAAGCCTTAAAAACAGGTGTAAAGCTAAACTTGCAGCACCGCTATTCAATTACACTTGCCTAACGCCTCTCCTAAGGGGACATACTGTGGGATCTGGCATCAGTCAAAGCACCAATCACAGGCGCAATTAGAAAGCGGGAAGCTGTGATTTGTCGTCTCCCTCCCATGTAACAATCACAGCCCGTGTTACAACGTACTATGTATGTATGTGTATATGTATATATGTGTATGTGTATGTATGTGTGTATATGTATGTGTATATATATGTTAATATGTGTATATATATATATGTATATATATGTGGATGTGTATATGTATATATATATATATATATATATATATATATATATATATATATATGTATATGTAGATATGTGCATATGTAGATATGTATATACAGTATATATATATGTATATGTACTGTATATATATGTTTACATAACCTCTTTAACACACTACTTCTCCACTGCGAAGCATGGGTATTTTGCTAGTAATATATATATGGTTGAAATAGTTTACTGTCAAATAATGCAGAGTACGCGACACGTGTTCTGCCCTAATTCTGGGCTCATCAGGGATGCACACTCACTGCACCCCCCTTTTGGGGAATCGAACCTCGGAGCGAGAGGCAAAGCCTATAACGTTGCGCCACAGCATGTGGTTCGTACATTTGACAGCCTGTAGATCGGGGTAATTACATTCATGGCATTCGTAGTCTGAAACACAATCTGATTGTATGAGTGGTATATACCCTGTATATATATATATATATATATATATATATATATATATATATATATATATATATATATATATATATATATATATATATATATATAATCTTTCTATGTCGGGTCTTTAAGCTGCTCCCCATGAGCTCATGCGTGACAATATACAGTATATATTCATTGCCATAGAGAAGCACCACTCTCTCTCCCTGGAATATATTTCTTGATGCAGAATTGACTAGAACCCAAATATTATACCTTTTGCACCCAGGTGGAGAATAATTACAAGAGAGAGAGATATACAGTAATCCCTCGCTATATCGCGCTTCGCCTTTCGCGGCTTCACTCTATCGCGGATTTTATATGTAAGCATATTTAAATTTATATGGCGGATTTTTTGCTGGTTCGCGGATTTCTGAGGACAATGGGTCTTTTCATTTCTGGTACATGCTTCCTCAGTTGGTTTACCCAGTTGATTTCATACAAGGGACGCTATTGGCAGATGGCTGAGAAGCTACCCAACTTACTTTTCTCTCTCTCTCTTGTGCTGATATTCTCTGATCCTGACGTAGGGGGATTGAGCAGGGGGGCTGTACGCACACCTAGACGATACAGACGCTCGTCAAAAAATGCTGAAAGATTATCTTCACTTTGCTCCCTTCTGTGCAGCTGCTTCGTGAAGCGACATGCTGCACGGTGTTTCGCATTCTTAAAAGCTCGAAGGGCACGTATTGATTTTTCTCTCTCTCTCTCTTTCTCTGCTCCTGACGGAGGGGGTGTGAGCTGCCGCCTTCAACAGCTTTGTGCCGCGGTGCTTCGCATACTTAAAAGCCAAACAGCCCTATTGATTTGTTTGCTTTTCTCTATCTCTCTGACATTATCTGCTCCTGACTCGCACTCCTTTGAAGAGGAAGATATGTTTGCATTCTTTTAATTGTGAGACGGAACTGTCATCTCTGTCTTGTCATGGAGCACAGTTTAAACTTTTGAAAAAGAGACAAATGTTTGTTTGCAGTGTTTGAATAACGTTCCTGTCTTTCTACAACTTCCTGTGTTTCTGTGCAAATCTGTGACCCAAGCATGACAATATAAAAATAACCATATAAACATATGGTTTCTACTTCGCGGATTTTCACCTTTCGCGGGTGGGTCTGGAACGCAACCCCCGCGATGGAGGAGGGATTACTGTACAGGGTATTCCAGGGAGAAAGAGCGCTCTCTGCTGAATACACTGCTGGAAGAAGGTCATTGGACACCTGGATCACTTCTGGGTGCCCTATAAAAGGTGCCAGTGGCCTACTACGGGATCCAGAGTCGAGAAGAGATGGATGAAGCTTGCTGGAGGAGGAGTGGAGGTGAAGAGAGCAAGAAAGAAGAGAAAGAAAAAGAAAGAGAAGCGTGTTTTGTGCAGTGTATTTGTGCTTGAACTGTGCCGTTCAGGTGGGAAACGGAGGAAGGTGTTTCCCACGTGGAAAAAGAAAAAAAAATAATAAAACATGACTGCTGAACTCGTGCCCCGCGTCTGTCTGTGTCGGGTTTGGGTGGCAGGAACGCCCTCTGCAGGCCACAAAATATAGAAAGTTTGATGAAACAAGACAGACACGAACATCTATTCTTTGGTTATGGGTTTATTCCCAAGTTTCATCCTTGTTTTCTGTGTGAACTGTTTGCTTTGAAATTCATTAAAATTAGTCTTTTTTGATGTAAGAGTCCGTGTGTTTTGAACCATTTTGAACTATTTGGAAACCCTCAACTCAAGTAAAATACACCTTGAGATATGTTGGTCAGGCGCGCATGCACACACGCACACTCACTCATTCACGAGAGGCGCACACCACTTACAGCACGTGTGTCTCAGCAGGTGTCTATTTTTCTTGATCGCTATAATTTGACACCGCTACAAAACACAATCCCATTTTTTTCTTTTTTTCTGAGCGGCATAACAGCAACGTCTTATTAATAATCAAGAAGACACGATGCCATCTCCTTGAAAAGGCTCGACGTTTTCAATTTGGGAGAAGAGCGTCATAAATCACCTCGTGATAACGCGTCTTTTATGTGACTGCGCTACCTCGCCGGCCTCGAGATACCCCAGCGAGAGGCAAATCCAGCGACACCTGCTCGCCGCCACTTCTCGTGAAGATCAGTCTGCTCGGGAGCCGAACGACAAGGATCTCTTTCTTTATTCCATGTCTTGCGATGGGCAGGCAGAGTTAATAGTTTGTGGCAGCACCCTCTGGCATTTTGTAGTTTTTGTCTTTGTAAATCTTTTTCTGCTACGTGCGGTGCCTGTAAAACACTTGGTGTGAGTGTGGGATTAAAACGGCTTTTTATTTGTCATGATTAATTAAGCATTAAAAAAGAGAAACCTTTCTGCCCAACACTTCCTCCTTGTTATTGTGTTTGATCATCCCCGAGCTTCTTTTGTTTTACAGTCATTAATATTAAATTTACATTTCTGAGACAAATAGACTAACAAGTCACACCAAATTGGGATGGACACGTTTCTCTGGCTTTCCTTATCTCTGTGTGGCCTGCAGAGGAGGGCCAGCTGATCTCCCCGAGGAACATCTTTAAGGTCCATCTGTGACAAAAATCTAAATTTACTAAATACTGAATGTTACTTAGGATGGCATGGCTGCCTCGCAGTTAGGGGACCTGGGTTCACTTCCCGGGTCCTGCCTGCGTGGAGTGTGCATGTTCTCCCCGTGTCTGCGTGGGTTTCCTCCCACAGTCCAAAGACATGCAGGTTAGGTGGATTGGCGATTCTAAATTGTCCCTAGTGTGTGCTTGGTGTGTGGGTGTGTTTGTGTGTGTCCTGTGGTGGGTTGGCACCCTGCCCGGGATTGGTTCCTGCCTTGTGCCCTGTGTTGGCTGGGATTGTCTCCAGCAGACCCCCGTGACCCTGTGTTCGGATTCAGCGGGTTGGAAGATGGATGGATGTCTGTCTGTCTCTCTAATGACAAATTGAATTCCTTTTATTACTAATAATGTTTGTGATGCACCATTTCTCAGAGTGACAGACACACAGCCACCAGATGGACACACAGACACTTTTTAAGGTGGATCTGTAATATTTTCAATAATGTAACCCTCTGAGTCACTGCTTATTCCGTTAATCCAGACCTAATCATCAATGCCAAGTTTCATATTAAATAACTTCAAGACTTCCCCATCAGCCTGGATAACATTCCTTGTGCTTGAACCTCACTGCTGCCCTACAATCAAGCTGAACAAACAAACTGCTTTGTGACTCCCAGAGGATTTAAAGGATTGCAGCTGCCTTGGTATCTGGGGGACATCAGCATTTGAGGAGGTAAGTCAAAATGAAGCAGCAAGGCAAACAGTCGCCCAGACGCACTCAAATAAATGGTGCACAGCTAAAGGCCCTTCAGAGTCTCCTGGTGCGGTGCGTCCGATATGTCCTTGTTTGTCTATTTTTTTTGCAGATATATCTGTTTAAAAAAGTTCTATCGTAATATTTCTATGCATTATAACTCCTTCAAATCAGCCTGTACTACAAAAAAAAATGAGTATTAGTTTTTCTGAATCTGCACTGTCTTTAGGCGTTATCTTTGACACTAATCTACGCTTTAGTACTCGTATCACTGCATTATCTGAGACCTGCTTATGGCAGCAAAATATCAGAAATATTCTCACTAAGCAGAGTTATAGAGAAGTTAATTCATACATCAAATAGAATTGACAACTGCAGTACTTTTGCTCAAAAGCTCTTGAAATCATTCTATATTCAGCCTGCGGCTATTTCACAGTGCCAACCCATTGCTAATATTAGGAAGTAAGGCTGTGTGAAAAGGCACTCCATTTAAAGGGGACTGAAAAGCACAAGTCAGGGGACAGAGACAAGGAAATGTCACCAAATATCCCGCTCATCACGAACCAGAAAGAGTATGGTGTAAGCCTGCTGGAGCAGACCATCGACAAACAATAAAGAAGATGAATGAGGGAGACCAATGAGAGATTTCTGAGAACCTGAAAGAGTCACAAGCTACAGTACCTAAAATTGGAAAGACTGTGAAGACACCAACGGTTGCTCGGGTCTTCATCAGTCGTGACTGGAGTTTGTCAGAGGGCACTGTGACAGTCCAGGTTGGCTCCATGCTCCCTATTACGTTCGGGAGCATCTTGAACCCGAACTGTCAATAGTCATAGACTGAGATCAGCTTGGCAAATGAGGAACAAAGATCAGATTAGTCTTTTGTTAAAAAGACAAATTAAATAGACTGGGATTCAGTGTTGTAGTAAAATAAAAATGTGAAAACTCCACGGGAGGTGTGTGTACTTTGTACAGGCCCTATACGTTATGTTATTTTAGTAACCCAGGAAGGTTCTTATCACATAACTGCATCCCTAAATTCATTAAACGGGATGTTCTTGATGTAAGGCAGGTCATTGATACGGGTCTATCAGACCATTTTCTTCTACTTTTTAATATAGAAATAATGATAGAAAACCCTCATGAAAAGCATATTGTTAAAAAACGCTTCTTTGACTCATCAGCAGCTTTAAAACTTACAAACATTCTAACCAATCAGTCCGTTTATAGTGCCAACTATAATAGCGAGGAGAATGTAAATAGTCAGGTGGAAAGATTTAATACTAAAGTGAGAGCTGCTGTTGACTCAGTTGCGCCTGAAAAGACAGTTAAAAAATCTTCTAGCATTGTTATACTATGGAAGACCCAAAGAGTGTCTGATTTAAAGAGAACATGCCGTAGAGCTGAGCGTAAATGGAGGAAAACTAAACTAAGTATCCACTATGAAATATTAAAGGTTAAAATAACAGAATACAATAACACAGTCCGTCTTGAGAGGCGCTGCTATTTCTCTAAGTTTATAAATAACAATGCTAGTAATCCCAGAGTCCTATTCTCCACGATTGATCGTCTGTTAAACCCAGGTAACTCAAAGGAATGCCTCCTAAGTACTTCCAGTAAAACCTGTGAGGCTATTGCTGTATTTTTCAATCAAAAAATTAATGATATTAGAAATAACATAGTATATCTCCCCAACACTAAGGATCCTCCTAAGCCCCAGTATTCCATTATAAACAAATTAAATTCTTTCACCAAGATAGATTTACCTGATTTACATAAAATAATTTCTCAACTGAGACCCTCCACCTGCATCCTTGACCCAATACCAACAAGTTTTTTCAAAGAAGTATCGGGCGTGCTAATCGATAATATTCTTGACATAGTAAATTCATCATTAGATACCGGGGTCTTCCCAGACTGTCTTAAGACTGTGGTAGTTAAACCCCTACTCAAGAAAAATAATCTCAACTCCTCTGCTCTTGAAAATTTTAGACCCATCTCTAACCTGCCTTTCTTAAGTAAAATTCTAGAGAAGGCCGTCATTATGCAGTTAAATGAGCACCTCAATAAACATGCTATTCTTGATAAATTTTAGTCAGGTTTTAGAACAAATCACAGCACAGAAACTGCACTCGTTAAAGTAGTAAATGACTTGCGGGTAAATGCAGACAGAGGTCATTTATCTGTTCTCATCCTACTAGATCACAGTGCCGCATTTGACACCATTGATCATAATATTCTTAGAAATCGCCTTAGTCAATGGGTGGGCCTCTCTGGCAGTGTCTTAAATTGGTTTGAATCCTACCTGGCAGGGAGAAAATTCTTTGTTAGTTGTGATAATTACAACTCAAAGACACATGATATTCTATATGGTGTTCCACAAGGGTCTTTCCTGGGTCCACTGCTCTTTTCGATTTACATGCTTCCGTTAGGTCAGATTATCTCAGGGCACAACGTGAGCGACCACAGCTATGCTGATGACACACATCTGTACCTATCAATAGCACCTGATGACCCCGATTCTCTTGATTCACTGACACAATGTCTTACTTGTATTTCTGAATGGATGAATAGTAATTTTCTCAAGATAAATAAAGAGAAAGGTGAAATTTTAGTGATTGGCAATAATGGATACAGTGAGGTTATCAGAAATAAACTTGATGCATTAGGATTAAAAGTCAAAACGGAGGCAAAAAGCTTAGGGGTAACTGTTGACTGTAATCTGAATTTTAAATCGCATATTCATCAGACCACTAGGACAGCATTTTTTCACTTAAGAAACATAGCAAAAGTTAGACCTCTTATATCATTGAAAGATGCTGAGAAATTAGTTCACGCGTTTGCTTTCAGTCGACTAGATTACTGTAACTCACTCCTCTCAGGACCACCCAAAAAAGACATAAATCGTTTGCAACGAGTGCAGAATGGAGCTGCTAGAATCCTAACTAGGAAAAGAAAATCCAAGCACATCTCTTCAGTTTTGGTGTCACTACACGGGTTACCTGTGTCATTCAGAATTGACTTTAAAATTCTGCTTATGGTTTGTAAAGCTTTAAATAATCTCGCCCCATCTTATATATCTGAATGTCTGACACCTTATATTCCAAATTGTAACCTTAGATCCTCAAATGAGTGTCTCCTTACAATTCCAAGAGCAAAACTTAAAAGAAGTGGTGAGGCGGGTGGCCTTCTGCTGTTATGCACCTAACATCTGGAATAGCCTGCCAGTAGGAATTCGCCAGGCTAATACAGTGGAGCCCTTTAAAAAACTGATGAAAACACATTACTGTAACATGGCCTTCTCATAACTTCACTGTAATTTAATCCTGATACTCTGTATATCCAATTCATTATAATAACTATTTATGGTGGCTCTAAAATCCGTACTAACCCCTACTCTCTCTTCTGTTTCTTTTTCCGGTTTCTTTGTGGTGACGGCTTGTGCCACCACCATCTACTGAAAGCACCGTGATGTTCCAACATTGATGGATTAAAAGCCAGAAGTCTGCATGACCATCTTCATCAAGAACCCTAACTACAAAGAGGACTATTTCATTTATGTTAGGTAGAAAGCCCAGAGGGGACTGGGTGGTCTCCTGGCCTCAGACCCCCTGCAGATTTTATTTTTTTCTCCAGCCATCTGGAGTTTTTTTTTTTTTCTGTCCTCCCTGGCCATCGGACCTTACTCTTATTCTATGTTAATTAGTGTTGTCTTATTTTAATTTCTTACTTTGTCTTTTATTTTTATTTTCTTCATTATGTAAAGCACTTTGAGCTACATTTTTTGTATGAAAATGTGCTATAGAAATAAATGTTGTTGTTGTTCTTATATCTGTAGGTTTGCAGAAGAACCATAAGGTGGACTTGCCAAAAGTTCAGATTCTGCAGAATTCTTCACACCGACTTCCTCTAGCAGGCTGATTGTACAGGGGAATAGGGACCAGCAAAGAGCCAGGGGTGGTCTTGGTATCTTTTTTATTTTTATTTTTTGTGAGGGAGCAAAGGTTGATGTCGAAATCAGATATTTCCATTCACTGGACGACAGAATGCTGCAGCCTCTCGATAGGTAATGCGATTGGGGGACCTGAAGTGGTCTCTTGGGTACGAATTACAGCATTTTGAGATGTGGTGACTAATCCTTATATAACCATTAACATGTTAAAAAAGAAAATTTTGTAGATTCATAATTCTCACAATACATGCTCATTTTATTACGCTCCCCTTGATTGATATTCCTTTTGAGAGAATTGGCATCAATCTCGTTGGCCCTGTAGAGCCTTCAGCAACAGCGACGTAAATACATATTAATTATGGTGGATTACGCTACTTGATTCCGAGAAGCTGTCCCTTTGCGTACAGCTAATTCCAAGAATATCACATGGGAACTGGTAGGGCTCTTTTCGAGAGTGGGGATCCGTAAAGAAGTCCGTATGGACCAGGGTACCCCCTTTACATTAGACATGTTCAGTAAGGTTGTCAAGTTACTCAAATGGACAGGTTAGTCCAAAGATTCAACCAGACCCTCAAACAGATGCTCCTCAAAGTAGTCAGTGAGGATGGAAGGAATTGTGATCAGCTACTCCCCTTCATACCTTTTGCTTACCGGGAGGTCCCACAAGCGTCAAAGGGGTTTACCCCTTATGAATTATTATATGAACAACAATTTTGGCATTTTGGACATCCTAAAAGAAGGTTGGGAAGGAGAGGCCCTTCCCTCCACTAACATTTTAGAGTATATCGCAGTTACACGATAGATTTGCAAAAATTCAACCCCTCGTAAAAGAACACATGGAGAAGGCTCAATCAGTGCAGGCCCGAAACTACAATAGGAACAGCTCCTTGTGGGAGTTTATGGTACTTGTGCCCATTTCCCATTCAAAATTTTTGTCCCATTGTTAGGGCCCATGCGAGGTTAAGGAGAGAAGAGGACTCATCGACTACTTGGTTAAACAACCCAATCGTCAACCGAGTGAGCGGGTCTATCACATCAATTTATTAAAACCGTGGAAGGACAGGGAAATCGACCCTCTCTATGGTCAACCCCGGTCCCTTTTCTCTCTAAATTCCACCCTTAATCTTGGCTCTAATTTGACAACAGAACAGAGGCAGGAGCTAGAGTTTGCTATTCTGTCATGGAAGTGGTCAGTGAGTTACCTGGCCGTACTTCACTGATTCAGCACAACATCGCGACAGACCTGGGGTTAGTTGTCAGGGAATGCTGCTACTGCCACCCGGAAGTTAAACGTGCCAAAGTGGAGCTGGAGATCAAGTGAATGCTGGATCTGGATGTGATTGAAGAAAGCCAGAGTACTTGGTCCAGTCCAATTGTCCTTGTCTCCAAACTCGACGGGACTTGGAGGTTCAGTAAGGACATCTTGATCGGGACTCCAAGTTTGACACTTACCCAATGTCCTGAGTAGACGAGCTCCTTGAGAAGCTAGGGAATACCCAATACTTGACTACTCTTGACATGATGAAGGGATACTGGGAAATTTCCTTAACGGAGTCTGCAAAAGAAAAAAACAGCATTTAGCCCCCCTAGTGGACAATGGCAGTACAAAGTCTTTCCATTTGGATTGCACAGGGCAACTGTGACCTTCCAGCGTCTGGTAGATAGAGAGCTAAAATCCAACAATGCCTATTGTGCCACCTACTTAGATGACATGGTATTTTTTCTGGCACCTGTAGGGAACACATATTGCAGGTTTATACCGTTCTGTTGACTCTAGCTAAAGCCGGACTACATATTAACCCAAAGAAACGTTTCTTTGGGTTAAACGAAGCCAAATACTTGGGCTACCTAGTAGGCAGGGGAACGTTTAAGCCTCAGTGTTCCAAAATCCAAGTCATTTTAAACTGGCCTCGTCCAATAACCAGGCGGCAAGTGCAGGCTTTCCTAGGGTTAGTGGGCTACTGCCGCCGGTTTGTACCTCATTTTTTTCAGAAAGAGCTACGCTCTTGACAGATCTGTCAAAGAAAAGGACCCCTTTCAATGTGCTAAGGGATGAGAAGTCGGAACTTGCATTTAGTGAGTTAAAAGAAGGCCCTGACTTCGGCAACTGTACTAAGAACCCCTGAGTTCTCTTCTTCTTTTATTCTCCAGACCGATGACCTCCTCCACATCCTGAAAACGATTTTCCTTTAAGGTCCGTCTTCATTCTTGGAAATAAGAAAAAAAAAACACCACAGGGTGCAAGTTCTAGGGAGTAAGGGACTGCGAAACAGTTGTCATCTCATTTTTCCTGAGTAACTGCCACACACTCAATGCTGTTGTCATGAAGAAGCCACTCGCCTCATCGCCGCAATTCGGTTTGTTTTCTCTGCACTGCATTATGCAATCGCTTGATCACTTTAAGGTAAAAACCCTTGCCTGGCTCAAAGCTTCTTCTTTGATGTCCTCTTGAAGCATTGTGACAGCTTCTGCTGCTGCTTTCCCCAAAAGGAAACAGAACTTGATGTAAACACGTTATTCTTTCAAGTCTGCCATCACAAAATTGACGAAGACGGTAACAGAGGCCCAAGAAAAATATGACACTGACCTTACAGGCCTTTTCCCAAGGACACCGCTAGGCCAAATGATGCAGAGGGCAGTCTAGTACATGCACCGAGGGGGCAAACGTCGGAACTATCGCCCCTCCTTGTTATTTTTGAGTCCCCCCCTCATACATAGTATACCAGGTCAGGTCAGGTCAGTTCAGGTTGGGGAGCAAGCACTGGTACAGCACGTTGTCGCACCCACCACATGACGAAACAGTTTGGAATCTTGGTTGGCAACCCCCCAGGCAGACACGCCGTCCAGTTCCATCCCCAGGAAATGACCTGTAGCTGCTAAAATATATAAGGTGTCATCAGGCACGGGTAAGACGTGTGTCAAAAGAATTCTCAGAGTCCAAGAGTTCATTTTTAAAGATATTTAGTGAAAGGTAAAAGTAAATAGTCCACACAAGAATAAAAGAAAAAATAGTTACACACGTAGAATAAAAGGCAAAAAAGGAAAAAATGAATCTTCTATAAACTTAGCTTTTCTTGAAAGACTTTAGTATTTTTATACTTAAAGGTTCTTATTTTCTTCTTTCCCACTTAAAGGTTCTTCTTCTGTACGCTTTACGTACGGCACAACACATAAATTAAGTGCTGTTAAGTGCATATTTACTTCACGCACTCTAAAGGCTCATAAGCCGGTTGGCACATAAGCAAGTGCCCAGGCACGGTGACGTGCAATCACGGTTAAAAACCGTATGCCTCTACACCTTATACAAGGCAAGGCTGACACTAACTCACTGTAGAATAGTGTTTACTCCAAGCTATTAGGGTGTTGTACCTCCAAGCTATTAGAAATGGCAAGAACATACCAAAACGATTCTATTCACGGGGGTTATAGGAACCTTCCATAGTTTATGCATTGTCATCTAATAAACATTCATGAATCTTATAGAACAAGGAAAATGGCTCTTACATGACCCTTTATCTGCCACAGCCAGGTGTGGGTTCCCTTGGCCTGGTCCAGCTGCTCAGAACCTCTACAATGAAGATCCTGCGAGATGGATCACCCTCGGGTAATCGTGCCACATTGCTGTAGTGATGTAACTGGCGCTCCCTCCCATTCAGGGTTCCATGAACAACACAAAGTCAAACCAGCGATACCCAAGGAGTCTCTGAAGAGACACAGTACTGAAGGAGTCCATCTTTACCTCCTTTACGTCCATGTCTCACAACCATATAGAGGAGAGAGGTTAGGAGCAGGAGCTGATATAGCGCGTTACCGCACCCACCTCAAGACAAACCATATCCGGATCCCAGATTAGGAGCCGAGTGCAGCCATGTGATGGGTGACACTTCAGCACCACACTGGTGCAGATGGAATGAACACTGGGAGGTATTTTTTATGGTGGCTGGAGTGCCAATTCTGCCACCAACCCCCAAGTTTTCCTTGCAGAGCCAACTTTCATAAAAAGACAGGAAACCCCAGGACTCTAAAGACTTGGACCTTCGACCTTTTGCAGATATCTCAGGAGCGCCACACACCCCTTTGCAGCGACCTCATGACCCCCCATGCTCTCCCAACCCGTCTACTGACTTCACATACCTGACTTCATTTACCTTAGATGGTACACCTAAGATAAATAAATAATGCACACTAACCATACATAAGAAAGATGTAAGATATATAAGATATATATTTCCACTGTGCTGCCTTATTTTTCTTTTTTTCTTTATACAATATGTAAACGCTGCTTGTGTCTAAGACAAACTTCATGGGTTTGATGAAACAAACCTGAATGGCACATCATAAAGAGATCGTTGAGGTGGCACCACTATGTACTGTGTCACCATGTTGCCCTATTCACTTTATATATATTAGCAGACTTGCTGGCCAACCACAAGCGTTACCTGGTAGGTAACCACCCAAATAATCAGATTGTGACACAGACTACGAATGCCGTGAATGTAATTACCCCGATCTACATGCTGTCAAATAAACGAACGACACGCCATGGTGCAACTTTAGGAGCATCGCCTCTGGCGCTGACATCTGAGGTTCGATTCCCGAGAGGGAGTGCATTAGAGTGTGTATGCCTGATGAGCCCAGAATTAGGGCGAAACACGTGTTGTGTACTCTTTGCATTATTTGACAGTAAACTATTTCAACCATATATATATATATATATATATATATGGATATATATATATCCATCCATCCATCCATTTTCCAACCCGCTGAATCCAAACACAGGGTCACGGGGGTCTGCTGGAGCCAATCCCAGCCAACACAGGGCACAAGGCAGAAACCAATCCCAGGTAGGGTGCCCACCCACCGCAGTATATATATATATATACAACATGTAAATTCTGCTTATGTCTATGATATATTCCAGTGGCTCTCAATGTGTGGGGTGGTCCCCCCCTAGGGGGGGCGCAAATTAACAAAAAGGAGGGTGCGCAAAGATGTAAAAAAAAGAAAACAAGAATCAAAAATATGAAAAATCCATCTATTGAAACCAAAACAAATGAACTTAAACTACATTTTGACACTAGAAAAATAAATATAGAGTTAGATAAATGTCGATAAAAGTTAAGTAGGTATAATAAAATATGCATCTATGATATATCATTAATTAAAAAAGAACAAATTGGTATTAGTGGGCCCCTTTCAAAAAAACATTAGGGGGAGGTGTGATTAAAACTGTTATGAAAACTCGGGTCGCAAATACTTAAAGGTTGAGAAATGCTGATATACTCCATAGGTTTGGTGAAGCAAATCTAAATGGCACAGAGACACATCGTAAACAGATCACTGAGGTGGCAGCACCAAGCACTGTGCCACCCTACTGCTCTATTCTTTTCTTTGATACAGTCTGTAAATGCTGCTTGTATCTATAATATAATTCATAGGTTTGGTGGAGCAGACCTGAGTGGCACATGATAAACAGATCCTTAAGGAGCTCAGTGCCACTCTGCTTCCCCATTCATTCTTTTTTAATACGACACAAAAACATTGCTTGTGTAAGTGGCATATTTCAAAGGTTAACATAATATATTTCATAGGTTTGGTGAAGGAATTCTGAATGACATTGTTGTGGTGCCAGCACCATGCACTGTGCCACCCTTTTATCTTATACAGTATGTAAGTGCTTTTGGCATCTGTGATATTCTTCATAGGGAAGGAAGCAAATCTAATTTGCATGTAATAAACAGACCCTTGATGTCTTAGCACCATCCACTGTGCCACCCTGCTGCTCTTTTCACTTTTTTTATACCCAGTATATACTGTAAACACTGCTTGTGTCTATAATAAAATTCAGTGGTTTTGTGAGGCAAATCTGAATGGCACATTATAAACAGATCACAGAGGTGGCAACACCAAGCACTGTGCCACCCTGCTGCTCTTTTCACTTTTTCTCTTATACAGTACATAAGCGCTGCCTGTGTCTCTGATGTATGTTAATAGGCTTGGCGTAGCAAATCTGGAATGACACCTGAGGTGAAGTCAACAGGGCAACTTTACCTGAGGGACACGGTGGCCAGTTTTGGTTCCGGTGCTATGTTTAGACTTTTTATCAATGACTGACAGAAGCTCCACATAAATTCCCTCTAGAAAAGAAAGTATTTAGGATAGAAAAGTATTAACAAAGAATTGGGAAGCCAAACAGTCATGATTTCCAAAAAAACAAACAAAAAAAAAAAAAAGCAAACCCCTGACCAGGCAGCTTTATAAAGTAATCAATCTGCGTGAGTAAAAAAAAAAAGGCTGTGTAAATAGGAGCAGCTTTGCTCACTCAGCATTTTTGTTCAATTGGTTCTGAGGACGACATCATTTCAGTGGATTATACTTAGACAACGGCTGAAAAGATTTGTTTCTTCAGCATTTTTCATAATTTCATCCCTTACAAGTTTATCTTGCAAAAAGACTTGCTTTTTAAATAAAAAAACAGATTAGCGGCCTTTTTTCACTCAAGAGAGGTGCCTTTTAAAATATCATGACAAAAATGGAGAGCCATTAGGATGACAAACAACGCCTCTGTGGGAAAGGACTTCCCATCTGTCTGCATGTCAGAGGATTTCAATGAGTGCCTAAAAGGTACGCTGCCTTTGCGAAAGTCTTCAGCCCCACCTCGGCGTTGGTCCTGTGTGGTGTCATTACAACCCGGAATTAAAATGGATTTTCATTTGGATTTTATGGAATGGACCTAACAATATAATCCAAATTGGTGAAGTGGGATGAAAATAGAACATCTTCTTCTTCTTCTTCTTCTTCTTCTTCTTCTTCTTCATTCAGCTGCTCCCGTTATGGGTCGCCACAGCGGATTATCTTCTTCCATATCTTCTCCATCTTGCTCTGTCACACCACATCCATAAACCTCCTCTTAGGCCTTCCTCTTCTCCTCTTCCCTGATAGCTCTATCCTTAGCACCCTTCTCCCAATATCCCCAGAATCACTCCTTTGCACGTGTCCACACCAACGCAATCTCGCCTCTCTGACTTTGTCTCCCAACTGTCCCACCTGAGCTGACCCTCTAATGTCCTCATTTCTAATCCTGTATATCCTCGTCACAACCAGTGCAAATCTTAGCATCTTTAACTCTGTCACCTCCAGCTCTGTCTCCTGTGCCACCGTCTCCAGCCCATATAACACAGCTGGCCTCACTACCATCCTGTAGACCTTCCCTGTCACTCTTGCTGATACCCGTCTGTCACAAATCACTCCTGACACTCTTCTCCACCCACTCCACCCTGCCTGCACTCTCTTCTTCACTTCTCTACCACAATTCCCATTTCTCTGTACTGTTGATCCCAAGTATTTAAACTCATCCACCTTCACCAACTCTACTCCTTGCATCCTCACCATTCCACTGACCTCCCTCTCATTCACACACATGTATTCTGTCCTGGTGTTCCTACTGACCTTCATTCCTCTCCTCTCTAGAGCATATCTCCACCTCTCCAGGGTCTCCTCAACCTGCTCCCTAATCTCACTACAGATCACAATGTCATCAGCAAACATCACAGTCCACGGGGACTTCTGTCTAATCTCATCTGTCATCCTGTCCATCACCATTGTAAATAAGAAAGGGCTCAGAGCCGATCCCTGATGTAATCCCACCTCCGTCACTCCTACCGCAGACCTCACCACGGTCACACTTCCCTCGTACATATCCTGTACCACTCTTACGTACTTCTCTGCCACTCCCGACTTCCTCATACAATACCACAACTCCTCTCAGTCACCCTGTCATATGCTTTGTCAGGTCCACAAAGACGCAATGCAACTCCTTCTGGCCTTCTCTAAACTTCTCCATCGACATCCTCAGAGCAAACATCATATCTGTGATGCTCTTTCCTGGCATGAAACCATCCTGCTGCTCACTAATCATCACCTCACTTCTTAACTGAGCTTCCACTACTCTTTCCCATAACTTCATGCTGTGGCTCATCAATTTTATTCCCCTGTAGTTACTGTAGTCCTGCACATCCCCCTTATTCTTAAATATCAGCCCACCAGTACACTTCTTCTCCACTCCTCAGGCATCCTCTCACTTTCCTAAACAATCTGGTTAAAATTCTCCACTGCCATCTCTCCTAAACACCTCCACGCTTCCACAGGTATGTCATCTGGACCACCGGCTTTTCCATTTTTCATCCTCTTCATCGCTGTCCTTATTTCCTGTAACAAGAAAGTAAGTTTAATGTCACTGCGCTCCGTACAAGAAATATTTCTATAAATTCACTCACATATGCAGGCCAAAGTTAGCACACAGGGGCTGTCAGCATTTAGAAACTGCTAGCATTTGGAGAATGAAGGGGACAACTGTGAGGATGGACATTGTACTATTCCTGTGAATCCTTTCCTTTCCTTGTTTGGAAACCAAAGAAGGTCCTACACGTGGAGGAACCAGTATAAATATTTGGAGAAGCAGCCAAACACTTCGAAGCCAGCGGACGGACGGATGGGTGATATCGTCATTCGTCCCGAAAACCCTTCCAGTGCAGAGATGAAAGAATGGCAGACTGTATAGATCAAGATCCCACCTTGGTATTGTCTTGCTCTTATGGCTTTCCGTCTGTAATGCCGCGTAATTTGTCAATAAAGAAAGCTAAGTTATTTTCTCTTATGTAACTTTTACCGCCATATCACTATGGGAGGAATATCGCCTTTTAATATCATATCTCTATATTTTTTCAGTTACTTAAAATGCCACAATTATAAAAGAACTTATTCCAATTAGGGAGCTATATTGCACCCTAAAAAAGGAAACACTTCCTCCTTGCTAATCTGTTGTCGCACTTCCTGATTCACTATCTCCACATCATCCTTACCTCTTCTCTCTCTCGTTGTCTTCACTCATCAGCCTCTCAAAGTACTCTGTCCATCTCCTCAACACACTCTCCTCCCGAGGCGTGACCACGGTTGGGGCTGGAGTGGGCACTGCCCTCCCAGAGACAAGCCATGCCCACCCTGCGAAATGCTCTGCCTGTCCAATGAAAACTCTGGCAAAGAAGAACATTTGATTTTAAAAAATGAGTTGCTTTCCAATCGGCCTGTTTGAATTTGCGTACTGTATCCATCATTGACTCCTCCACTAGACTGGCACCGTGCTGCTCACAGTTCACTTCGCCGCACATTTTGCAGCACGTTTTGAGCCTGTTGACCGCATTCTTTAATTAAAACAGCGTATACGTTCCATTCTTCTTTTATTTTCTGGTTGGTAACACCAAAGTCTATGCATTGGTGGATTATTAAAAAGTAGACATCTTCAACCTCTGTCCCTCCGCAAGCTGCTGGCTCCACGGTTGAGCCCAGCACCGCTGCTACCAACACGGAGCACAGCGCACCCACGTCGGGAACTGAAACTCCAAAAGATGTAGCTAAGCCTACACAATCCTCCAGCTCTGCACCCGTGTCGGGTACTCCAAACCTCCGCCTTCAACAAAATATACAGTCCAGTCTGCCTGACTTAAATATGGATAGCCCATCCCAGCCCGTTTGAATTAATTATCCCAAGCACACATTCGGAAAGACACTCAGATGTTTTAGTGCAAGCTGGTATCCGTCTCGACCATGGCTTGAATGTTCTGTTGTCCGTGATGGCAGCTTTTGCTTTGCCTGCCACAAATTTAGTGTTTCCAATTCGGACCGCGAGGACATATTCACCAAACACGGCTACACTAATTGGAAAAAAACTCTAGAAAAAGACGGTGGCGGCTTCCACAAACACGCGTCTAGTGTCCCGCACGTCAGAGCCATGTCTGCATCACAGCACTTATCACTGGTGTGTCTTCCGCTGCATGCGAAAGCTCTTTCTCTACTTTGAACTGCATTCTCACTCCACTCCGCTGAACAATGCTGCATTCAAGGAAGAGAAATTCAGTCATTCTGGCACATGAGAAAAACATCACAGAAAATCTAGACGTGAATGAATTTATTTCAGAATTTGCCAAGAGTAACCGCAGACTGGTCCTGTAGATAACATCCAGGTTAAACGCTGGAAACTGATGTCCTATAGCCTCCCATGACTACAATAAGCCACGTTTCTGTTCTTGCTCTCATATGTTGTATACATTTGACTTTATTGATATTTACCTTGTAGATGTAGTTCTATATTTGTTCACAAAAAATAATAATACAAGTTCCATTGCCTCTGTTAATTTTATTGAACAACAGGTTATGATTTGTGCCACAATTTTTGCTTTAATATGTTATATAAAACTATGTTGTTATTAGGGTGGCGCAGTGGGTAGCGCTGCTGCCTCACAGTTGGGAGATCTGGGGACCTGGGTTCGCTTCCCGGGTCCTCCCTGCATGGAGTTTGCATGTTCTCCCCGTGTCTGCGTGGGTTTCCTCCCACAGTCCAAAGACATGCAGGTTAGGTGGATTGGTGATTCTAAATTGGCCTTGGTGTGTGTTTGTGTGTGTCCTGCGGTAGGTTGGCACCCTGCCCGGAATTGGTTCCTGCCTTGTGCCCTGTGTTGGCTGGGATTGGCTCCAGCGGACCCCCGTGACCCTGTGTTTGGATTCAGCGGGTTGGAAAATGGATGGATGAACAGGTTATGATTTATGCCACAATTTTTGCTTTAATATGTTATATAAAACTATGTTGTTATTAGGGTGGCACAGTGGTGCAGTGGGTAGCGCTGCTGCCTCGCAGTTGGGAGATCTGGGGACCTGGGTTCGCTTCCTGGGTCCTCCCTGCATGGAGTTTGCATGTTGTCTGCGTGGGTTTCCTCCGGGCGCTCCGGTTTCCTCCCACAGTCCAAAGACATGCAGGTTAGGTGGATTGGTGATTCTAAATTGGCCCTAGTGTGTGCTTGGTGTGTGGGTGTGTTTGTGTGTGTCCTGCGGTGGGTTGGCACCCTGCCCAGGATTGGTTCCTGCCTTGTGACCTGTGTTGGCTGGGATTGGCTCCAGCAGTCTCTATGACCCTGTGTTCGGATTCAGCGGGTTGGAAAATGGATGGATGGATGTTGTTATTATTATTTGACCCCCCTACAAAAATGGGGATGGATGGATGGATATTTTTTGCCCCCTCAGACAAGATAAAATGCCAACCCACACATGATGTTCTGGTGACACCTCTGCTCTCCTCGCTTGTGAGTACGTTTCCATCTGGTTCACTAACTGGTTCACAATAAATCTTAGAAAGCAGATTAATTGATTGATTTGAAACTAAATGGTGAATGTAGACATCATATAAGGTCATTTTAAATGTCGTGAAAACGCTATGTAATTAACATGGCTGGATAATGACAGGATCCCACTGGAAGCACAAATTTAATTTGTGCTGAGTGCTGTGCTTCACTGCTTAAAAATATTAATAAGTTCATTAAAAGCAATACAGCATTACTATTGTAATTTATTAACTGCTGGTTTTAATACATGTGCAGAGAGCAACACTTTAACAAGTGACGTGAAGGTGCATGCCAGCGCTGCACGTATGCATAATTTACTTGCGACCATTTATTCACTAACTCAACTTACTCGGTCCACTACTTTGGGTTTCATGGAACTTCAATCCATCCAAACAAGAATGAATCAGGGTAGAAACCAACTCCGGGACTGGGCAGCAACGTATCGCAAAGCGCACACACACACACACACACACACACACACACACACACGTGCACAGACCCGTCATTAGGATTTATTTATTTATTTAATTCAGTTACGGGACTACGGCCATGTGACGCGATTACCCGAGGGTGATCCGGCTCGCAGGATCCTCATTGTTGGAGGTCTGAGTGGCTGGACCAGGCCATTTCCGGAGGGTGGGACTGGACCGCCTGTCTGCTCTGGGGGGTTGCCAGCTGGGATCCCGATCTGTTTAGTCGTGTGGTGGGGGTGACAACGCGCTGTACCAGTGCAGGCTCCCCAACTTGACCTGACTTGACTTGCAGCTTATCGCTATCTTACTTTTATCTGTAGTAGCTTATCACTGAAAAAAGTATAACCTCCATTCAACTTAAAATAATTAAGGTAATGATTCACACTTAATATTTTCAATCAAAACCAATTTAATTCTTTTTATCTTATTGAACCCACAATTTTTAAGTTGAAGCAAATCATTTAGAGTGATTGGGTGTAATTCACTTGTTTTATACTGAAGTAAATCTATTTTTTAAGTTGCTACAATTTAAAATGGTTTATTGGTCGTAACCTGTTTTTATGCTATTAGAAATATTATGAACATAACACATTCCAATGCTGTACTTTTTACATTTATTTAAAAATCTAGTGCAAATACACAAGCGTTTTGCAGTGCAAATCTAAAAGATACAACAAAAAATTATTAAACGTTTCTACAGCTTTCTGGAAAATATGTTTTATTACGAGTTCTTATACTTAAAATGAACAGTTGAGAAACAGGGTTACTTACCAGAAATCCTCCGTTATAAAAGACTGCTGCTGAAAATGACCAGACCTGTATGGCCACGTCCACTCCACTCAGGAAAGTCTTCTTCTTTTTTAGCAGATGGAAAGCCGACACGCTGGAAAGTTCAACTGGAAGAATATACAGTGCATCAGGAAAGTATTCCCAGCGCTTCACTTGTTCCACATTTTGTTATGTTACACAATTATTCCAAAATGGATTAAATTCATTTTTTTCCTCAGAATTCTACACACAACACCCCATAATGACAACGTGAAAAAAGTTTACTTGAGGTTTTTGCAAATTTATTAAAAATAAAAAAACTGACAAATCCCATGTCCATAAGTATTCACAGCCTTTGCTCAATACTTTGTCGATGCCCCTTTGGCAGCAATTCCAGCCTCAAGTCTTGTTGAATATGATGCCACAAGCTTGACACACCTATCCTTGGCCAGTTTGGCCCATTCCTCTTTGCAGCACCTCTCAAGCTCCATCATGTTGGATGGGAAGCGTCGGTGCACAGCCATTTTAAGATCTCTCCAGAGATGTTCAATCGGATTCAAGTCTGGGCTCTGGTTGGGCCACTCAAGGACATTCACAGAGTTGTCCTGAAGCCACTCCTTTGATATCTTGGCTGTGTGCTTAGGGTCGTTGTCCTGCTGAAAGATGAACCATCACCCCAGTCTGAGGTCAAGAGCGCTCTGGAGCAGGTTTTCATCCAGGATGTCTCTGTACATTGCTGCAGTCATCTTTCCCTTTATCCTGACTAGTCTCCCAGTCCCCACAGCATGATGCTGCCACCACCATGCTTCACTGTAGGGATGGTATTGGTCTGGTGATGAGCGGTGCCTGGTTTCCTCCAAACGTGACGCCTGGCATTCACACCAAAAAGTTCAATCTTTGTCTCATCAGACCAGAGAATTTTCTTTCTCATGGTCTGAAAGTCCTTCAGGTGCCTTTTGGCAAACTCCAGGCGGGCTGCCATGTGCCTTTTACTAAGGAGTGGCTTCCGTCTGGCCACTCTACCATACAGGCCTGATTGGTTGATTGCTGCAGAGATGGTTGTCCTTCTGGAAGGTTCTCCTCTCTCCACAGAGGACCTCTGGAGCTCTGACAGAGTGACCATCGGGTTCTTGGTCACCTCCCTGACTAAGGACCTTCTCCCCTGATCGCTCAGTTTAGATGGCCGGCCAGCTCTAGGAAGAGTCCTGGTGGTTTCGAACTTCTTCCACTTACGGATGATGGAGGCCACTATGGTCATTGGGACCTTCAAAGCAGCAGAAATTTTTCTGTAACCTTCCCCAGATTTGTGCCTCGAGACAATCCTGTCTGGGAGGTCTACAGACAATTCCTTTGACTTCATGCTTGGTTTGTGCTCTGACATGAACTGTCAACTGTGGAACCTTATATAGACAGGTGTGTGCCTTTCTAAATCATGTCCAGTCAACTTAATTGACCACAGGTGGACTCCAAAGAAGCTGCAGAAACATCTCAAGGATGATCAGGGGAGACAGGATGCACCTGAGCTCAATTCTGAGCTTCATGGCAAAGGCTGTGAATACTTATGTACATGTGCTTTCTCATTTTTTTTTATTTTTTAATAAATTTGCAAAAATCTCAAGTAAACTTTTTTCACGTTGTCATTATGGGGTGTTGTGTGTAGAATTCTGAGGAAAAAAATGAATTTAATCCATCTTGGAATAAGGCTGTAACATAACAAAATGTGGAAAAAGTGATGAAGCGCTGGGAATACTTTCCGGATGCACTGTACAAATGGCCCCTCACACACAGCACACGAACAACCTAAAATATTAGGTCAACTGAAATAGGATTTTTATGTTTATTCCATCCACTGTAACTTTTTTTGTACAAACATTTTTTTTTTTTACTTTGATTGAGATCTAAAACCAAATATTTCAAGCTACAACACTAAATGACTAATCTTAAGTTGCTTGAAAGAGAAAATTTACATTGAATGAACAACATCAATATTATACTTTTTTCCAGGTAGGGCGGAATGCTGGCTCTGAGGCTCTGAGGGATCTGTGCCGGCAATCAGCTCACCAGTCCGAATCCCATAAAATGCCAGAGGGAACTCTACTTGGTTGGGCCCCTTAGCAAGACCCTTAACCTGCCATTGCTCCATCCTGGGTATGACTTTGTAGCGATCCAGTGCCGCTAAGATTCACACAGTCGATGACACGGAGATTTATATAATTCTTTGGTGGAGATTCCAGGGATGCACCCAGCCTTGGCCAAGACCCGCCATAAGACAAAAATGAGGACTAAGTGGCTCGGGGAACAAAATATCAAAATTTGGGGTCCATGGCCAGGAAACTCCCTACTGGTCAATCCTCAAGAGGTGAGTGGACAAACAAAAACCCACCAATTCCGACAAACTCCAAACATTGATTCTGCAAGAATGGGCAGTTGCCATCAGCCAGGATTGTGCCCAGAAGTTGATTGCCAGCCTGCCAGGGTGAATTGCAGAGATCTTGCAAAAGAAACAAGGGCCAACACTGCAAATATGGACTCTGAGCATAAACTTCAAGTCATTGTCAATAAAAGCCTTTGAAACTTCTGAACTGCTTGTAATTATTCTTCAGTCTACCAGAGAAACATCTGAGAGAAAGATCTAAAAACACTGAAGCAGCAAACTTTGTGAAAACCGAGCACTTGGGTCCTTCTCTAAACTTTTGGCCACAGCTGTACTGTGTATTGTATTTCTGTGGTGGCCCTGATAGAACGAGCTTTGTGAAGAGGATCACTTGTGTTCTCTCTTTCCTTGCACTGCCTTTGTAATGAATTTTGTAACACCTTAATGACATTTTTTAATGATAAAATCCAGGCAATACATTATAATTTAGGCTCTGTTGCTATTGACTCCGCCATTGATGATTTTCCTCCTCCTACTCATTCATTTTCCATGTTTGAGCTTCCTTCCACCTCAGAAATCATGGATCTCATCAATAGCTCTAAGCCTTCAACCTGTCACTTGGATCCAATTCCCACTGTTCTGGTTAAAACCTGCCTTCCCTCGCTAGCTCCTCTTGTTGTTTCAATTATTCACTCGTCACTTTCCACCGGAATTGTTCACCAGTCTATGAAAACTGCAGTGATTCACCCCCTACTGAAAAAACCTGGGGTTGACCCTACTGACTTTAATAATATTTCCGACCAATTTCTAACCTTACTTTTATTTCAAAGGTTCTTGAAAAAACTGTGGCTTCCCAACTTCATCAGTATTTATCTGCTAACAGTTTATACGAACCATTCCAGTCAGGCTTCCGACGTTTTCACAGCACTGAGACGGCACTAGTTAAGATCACTAATGATCTTTTAGTGGCTGCAGACTCAGGCTTAATCACAATCCTTGTTCTTCTTGACCTCAGTGCTGCATTTGACACTGTCTGTCATTTCACCCTACTAAAAAGGCTATCTGCACTAAGTACTTCTCACATTCCGTTAACTTGGTTTAAGTCATATCTTACAGACAGAACTCAATTCATTCAGCTGGATACATGTACCTCCACTCCCACTCCTGTAGTATCTGGGGTTCCTCAGGGTTCTGTCCTTGGCCCCCTGCTGTTTATCATTTATCTGCTTCCTTTGGGTGTCATTTTTCGTAAATGGAAGATAAACTTTCATTGTTACGCACATGACACCCAGTTATATATTTCAACTTCACCATCTGCATCGCTTCCACCATCCTCACTTACTGATTGCCTTGCTGAGATCAAGTCTTGGTTATCTTCTAACTTCTTGCAGTTGAACTCCAATAAAACTGAGATGCTTCTTATGGGCACGAAATCTGCAATAGCGAAGGCATCAAAGATCTCAGTATTAATAGACAATACTTCTGTTACCTGTACAGATCAGATAAAAAGCCTTGGTGTGATTGTGGACAGCACGTTCTCTTTCCAGTCTCACATCAGTTCTGTTACTCGAGCAGCTTACTTTCACCTGCGAAACATTAATCGCTTGCGTCCATTTTTGTCAAATCATCCATCCATCCATCCATTGTCTCCCGCTTATCCGAGGTCGGGTCGCGGGGGCAGCAGCTTGAGCAGAGATGCCCAGACTTCCCTCTCCCCGGCCACTTCTTCTAGCTCTTCCGGAAGAATCCCAAGGCGTTCCCAGGCCAGTCGAGAAACATAGTCCCTCCAACGTGTCCTGGGTCTTCCCCGGGGCCTCCTCCCGGTTAGACGTGCCGGAACACCTCACCAGGGAGGCGTCCAGGAGGCATCCTGATCAGATGCCCGAGCCACCTCATCTGACTGCTCTCGATGCGGAGGAGCAGCGGCTCTACTCTGAGCTCCTCCCAGATGACTGAACTTCTCACCCTATCTTTAAGGGAGAGCCCAGACACCCTGTGAAAGAAACTCATTTCAGCCGCTTGTATTCGCGATCTCGTTCTTTCGGTCACTACCCATAGCTCATGACCATAGGTGAGGGTAGGAACATAGATCGATTGGTAAATTGAGAGCTTCACCTTGCGGCTCAGCTCCTTTTTCACCATGACAGACCGATGCAATGCCCGCATTACTGCGGATGCCGCACCGATCCGCATGTCGATCTCACGCTCCATTCTTCCCTCACTCGTGAACAAGACCCCGAGATACTTGAACTCCTCCACTTGGGGCAGGATCTCGCTACCAACCCTGAAAGGGCACTCCACCCTTTTCCGGCTGAGGACCATGGTCTCGGATTTGGAGGTGCTGATTCTCATCCCAGCCGCTTCACACTCGGCTGCGAACCGATCCAGAGAGAGCTGAAGATCACGGCCTGATGAAGCAAACAGGACAACATCCTCTGCAAAAAGCAGTGACCCAATCCTGAGCCCACCAAACCGGACCCCCTCAACACCCTGGCTGCGCCTAGAAATTCTGTCCATAAAAGTTTGTCAAATCACTCTACTGCCATTTTAGTCAACAGTTTGGTCACCTCCCGCCTGGACTATTGCAATTCACTTCTCTTTGGTCTGCCTCAAAAGTTACTACATAAACTTCAACTTGTTCAAAATTCGGCTGCTTGTATAATTACTAAAACACCCTATTCTGATCACATTACACCCGTTATTCAGCAGCTTCTTTGGCTGCCAATAAAGTTTAGGGTCAACTACAAAATTTTAGTCCTTACATATAAGGCCATTCATAATCTTGCCCCCACATATCTCTCACAGCTCCTACAAGTCATTAAACCTTCTCGTATGCTCAGATCCTCTTCTTCCATCAACTTAAATAATCCACCAGCACGTCTTGTTACGATGGGATATCGAGCATTTAGCAGATCGGCACCTTCCTTATGGAACTCTTTACCTGCTTATCTTAGGAATATGACTACCCTTCACCAATTTCAGGCTAATCTTAAAACTTATCTGTTCAAAATTGCTTATTCATTGTAACTGTTATTGGTGTTTTATCTGATGTTTTATTTGGATTTTAAATTTTCTAGTTATTGAATGTTTATTTTTTACCTGATTGTACACTGACCTTGAGTTTTTTGAAAGGCGCTTCAAATAAAATGTATTATTATTATTATTATTATTATTATTATTATTATTATTGTGTGTTGGATTTATCCTATTTTTTGACACCCATTGAAAGGGGTCTCTCTCTCTCTCCTAAAAGCCCTTTGCAAGATTTCTACAATTTTTTTCCTACATGTATTTTTTTATTATTAGTTTTCTTAAAGATTTAAGGCTGGACAGCTGTCAAAAAACAGGACCTGTTAAAACCCATTGCGCCATTCCTTGTGTGTTTTCCGTCTATACCTATTGTATGTTGTTGTTGTTGATGATACATGGCGTATCCAAAAATGCAATACTATATTAGCACAAACCCAGGAGATACAGTCAAAGTAGAAAGTATGTGAACCCTTTGGAATGATCTGGTTTACTGCATGAATTGGTCATAAAAAGTGATCTGATCTTCGTCTAAGTCACAGGTACTGATCTACACAATGAGCTTAAGCCAATGGTACACAAAAAATTCTATTCTTTCAGGTCTTTATTTTACAAATGCATTCAATGTTCACAGTGGTAGTGAAAAAAGTAAGTGAACCTTGGGATTTAATAACTGGTTGACCGTCCTTTGGCAGCAATGACCTCAACCAGGCGCTTCCTGTAACAGCAAATCAGGCCTGCACATCGTGCGGGGGGAATTTGAGCCCATTCTTCCTTGCAGAACTGCCTTAACTCTTCCATATTCTTTGGTTGTCTACTGTGTGTGGCTCTCTTCAAGCAATAGGATTGAGATCTGGGCTCTGACTGGGCCACTCCAAGAGGCCGAGTTTGTTCTTCTGAAGCCATCGTGCTATGGATTTGCTGAGATGTTTGGGGTCATTGTCCTGTTGCATCACCCAGCCTCTTCTGAGCTTAAGTTGACGGACTGACACCCTCACATTATCCTGGAGAATTTGTTGATAAACTTGTGAATTCATTTTCAAACCAATGATGGCAAGCTGTAAAGGCCCATCAGCAAAGCAGGCCCAAATCATGATGTTCCCTCCATCATACTTTACTGTAGGGATGATGTTGATATGCAGTGCCCTTTTTACACCAAATGAAGTTCTGCTTGTTCCTTCTAAATAGTTCAATTTTGGTTTCATCACTCCAAAAACATTTTCCCAGTACTGCTGTGGAGTGTCCAAGTGCTCTTTTGCAAACTTCAGGCATTCAGCAATGTTCTTTTTTGATAGCAGTGGCTTCCTTCTTGGTGTCCTGCCATCGACTCCTTTCTTGTTCAATGTTTTTGTGTATAGTTGACTCATGAACAGAGATGTTAGCCAGTTCTAATGACTTCTTCAAGTCCTTTGCTGTCACTCTAGGGTGGTTCTTTACCTTTACCTGACTTTGCGTTGGGCTCTTGGGGTCATCTTGGCAGGGCGCCCACTTCTAGGCAGAGTAGCCACAATACCAAATTTATAGACAACTTCCCTAACAGTAGACTGATGAATATCTCAAATCTTTGCGATGACTTTGTAACCCTTTCAAGCCTTATGTAGATGAACAATTCTCGATGGTAGCTCTTCAGACAGCTCTTTTTTGCGAGGCGTGATTCCCAAGTGGATATGCTTCTTGTGAAAAGTTCGAACTTTATAATGTTTTTGATCCATCAAAGTCATTCTAAGCCACACCTCTGAACTTGTTTCATTAACTCTTTTAGGGCGGATGTCGACTTTTGTCGACAGGAGGGGTTGAAGGCTAATGTCGACAAAAGTTGACATCCAGGGATAGGGGGCGACAATCAGCTGTTAATGGCGACAAATCTCACTGTCACGTCACAGGCATTCCCTCTGTGCTTGGAGGAATGCTAGACTCGTTGACTCGGCAAATAAACATTGCGTGTGCGTGAGTTGCGAAATGTAAACAAAGGCAAGATGGCACCGACATGTGAAAAGGCAGCGAAGCAAGTGCAGAAAAGAAAACACTCGGCAGACGATGTTTTGCGCATTATCGCGGAGTCGGACTCTTGATTTTTCAGAATCGGACTTTATTGGCAGTGATCAGGAGATCGAGCAAGAGAGTTAGAAGCAGGCATCAGCTGATCAGACACCAGCCGATGCCGCGCCAGCGGATCTGCTGCCAGTTGAGTGCCTTCGCGCAGCCGATGCATCTACGGCAAAGTTCGCATGGGATAAATACACAGACATTGATCCGTTGAGAGCCGATCTGGCTACCGGAGTTTACAAGACGGCATGGCTTGCTGTTGGACACGACAGATCACCAGCTGCTGTACTTCAGGCTGCTCTCTCCTGATGTTGCTTTTCAGCTACTGTCAGACGAGACAAACAGGTAGGCAGAGATTTTTTTTGAATCGCGGGCTGCGTTTGCATCGCATTCTCGTTTTTCAAAGTGGAAACCCACAACGAAAGACGAGATGAAGCGCGCTGTGGCATTACAAATAGAGATGGGACAGAACTGGTGATATAACTTCAGGGAGCATTGGTCCAAACGTGTTTTGTCCCCTGGTGGCTTAGGTACGTGCTGCTGCAAAGTTTTATTCACTTCTGTAATAAACAGAAGCAAATCCCATGGGGTGAGCCAAGCTATAATGCCATGCATAAAGTTCATAAAGTTTCAGAAGATGAAAAGAGGTGACAATATGGTTTTCATGCAGGCAGAAAACTTGGTGGCAGTGGCATGGCACGATGGCAAATGGGTGACTTGTCTCTCTACAGTACACACTAACAATATATGTGAGAAAGTGCAGCAACAGACAATTGAAAAATAGGCACCAAAGCAACACGTATTGTAAGGAGTGCAATGTGGCAATGACTGAAATTGGCTGCTTTGAGCGAGATCAGACTTTGCTGTGTAAAATGTATGTGATATGTATGTGAAATCATAGAGAATTCAGGCTCATACAACATGCAAGACAGTAACATTTGTCAAAAGTAAATATTTATTGTTGATTTGATATGTTAAACAATTGCTTTGTGTTCTTTTTTAAAAAATGTTAGTTTTTGGAAAAATATTTAGCCCTGGGAGAAAAGAAACAAAAAAAAAATTAGCCCTAAAAGAGTTAAATGGACTCCAGGGGCCTCATGCATAACGGTGTGCGTAGAATTTGCACTAATATGACGTAAGCACAAAAGTGGAAATGTGCGCACGCACAAAAAAATCCAGATACATAAATCTGTGCAAACGGCAACTTCCATGTTCTTCCGCTCCATAAATCCCTGTCAGCGTGAAAAGTAACACACATGCACGTGCCTGCTGTCCCACCCCAACTCCTCCAAGAATCACGCCTCTTTGAATATGCAAATCAATAGAAATAGCCCTTAAGCTCAGCCTTCTGTGAAAAGACAATGGCAAAAGCATGGGGGGAAATAGAAGAATTTCATTGAATACCAAGTGGAGGCAAAGAAAAATGTACTATTTGTTGGTTTAAACCAGCATTTCTCAACCTTTAAGTATTTGCGACCCGAGTTTTCATAACAGTTTTAATCATGCCCCCCTAACATTTTTTTGAAACCCTAATAAAATTTATTCCTATATTTTTTGCTGCCGATACACTGCTACAAGTTTAAAATTTCCTTACGAATAGCGAAATTATGCCACATATGGCAACATCTGCGCCTCTTTTTTGCCCCACAGTTTGAGAAGTGCTGGTTTAAACTGTGATATAAACAACAAAAGGAAGTTGATCGAGTGACATAGCATGTCGGAGAAACTCTAAAGCTCAAAATAAAAAAGAAGTTGTCAGATATCAAAGTCACCATGAAAAGGCGAGTCGTAGCCCACCGTCTGAGTGTCACATGAAAGCTTATTAGGGTACAGAGAAAAAAAAAGACACACAGAGGGAAAAAAGCACGAAATGTCAACTTTAACCCTTTAACCGCCAACTCCCTAAATATTCCCCAAGCCAGGCGAAATCTGAACAATTTTTGTTTTTTTACTTTTTTACATTTTTTTTACATTTTTTACATTTATTCAAGCAGTATTGACCACTAAATGTTGTGCAAGTTGCCAGTGTATACACGAAATCTATAAATGTAACCTGAATTCTCAGCTAAGCAAAACATCTTGATACCAAACCGTGCCCTTTTCAATGGTAGATACTGTCGAAACTGTAAGCGGCCCTTTCACGACAATAAACTTTCATCAACTGCAACTGACGGTCCTGGCATGTAGGGCAACTGAAATGCTTCAAATAAATGATCAATCAAAGGACGTAGCTTGAACAAGTGGTCGCGGTTTGGATCTTTCTTATCTGGCTCGTTTCTGTTGTCATTCAAATGAAAGAATTTCAGCAGCAAAGAGAATCGGTTACGTGTCATGACAGCTGCAAAAATAGGTGTTGCATACATAGGATCTGTAGACCAGTACATCTCAATATCTGGTTTTCTGATTATTCCCATCAACATCAAAATCCCAATGAATTTTTTCATTTCGTTTTCATCAGTGTCAAACCAAGCACGAACACGGGAATGTGGAGGTAAATTGGGATTTTTCTCAATAAACTGTGCTGCATACAGATTTGTCTGATGAACAAAATGTCTAATCAAATCAGGTGACACAAACAGCTCATAAAACTGCTCAGCAGTGTAATTGTTTACATCAACAATAAAGCCACACGTTCCCTCAAACGAATGCAGAAAAGGTAGTTCACCACGGGCAGCAGCCCAGCTGAGATGCTGGGGATACACCCACTCAGCGCCGTCATCCGATGCGTCTTCATTCACAATATCATGCAGCGCACGTTGCTGCTCATCACTGTCACTAAAATCTTCTTCAGAACTGCTACAATCATGATCAGAACTGTCCAAAATCGCCTGCAAAGCCTCACTTGAAGTCAGTTTACGTTTCGCCATATTCACAGCTGTTACATGCGAATCACGTCACATGACCGGCCAAAACAACCACAGACTTGTCGAAATACAACGTAGTAATAATACCCACGCCAAACCGTCAGTTATACTACTTGCCAGGCATTCATATAACCACAGGCAAATGTGCCGGATAATTCCGGCAGTATGGCGTTAGCATTAAAACAGCGGTGCCGGATATATCCGGCAGAGGGCGGTGAAGGGGTTAATCTCGAAATTTCCACTTTAATCACGTAGTTTATTTTGTCGTTAAAGTTGAACATCATGAATGTCATCCTAAATCGTTTAATTTACTAGTTTCTCAAATCCCATCGTAACTAAAGTAGCACATTAAATGCTTTGTTTTGTATGTGTTCTTCTATGTGCTCTGTGTATGTGAATCACTACCTGCTTCCGGGCTTTCTCTTCCTCCGATTGGACACAGAATCCATTACATTTGTGATATTACAGCTCTGTGAATAATTAAAATACTGAGATGTATACTTTATTATCATTTTCACGATGATAGGAGTTAAAGCATGTAATTAAACATGGGAACACGGTGGCGCAGTGCTTGTTCATGTCTCACGCAAGATGCTTGCTGCGCTGTGCGTGACCTTCGATGATATACTTTATTGTAGCAGTACTGTCTCTTTCAAACGTACTAACCTCCAATTCCCGTCCTTCCTTTTCTTTCTCCAAATACCCAATCGCCACACAATCAGCTCTTTAAAAACGTTAAGACATCTGTAAGCTTAGAACGCCGATTCTTCAAAACTTTTAAGGAACATCGAAATATCTTCGTAGTACGTGTTTAATTATTCTATCCATCTGTCTTTCCAGTGTTGCGTCAGCACCAGCAAGAATACAGCGCGAGGCAGGAACAATCCGTGAACGGAGCGCCAGCTCATCGCTAGCGCTTTGGCACCATGTAGTTAAAGTTTTATCTGTATAATATAATAAACATATTTTGCTGCATTTCATCTTAAAAATGATATCGTCATCATATGTAAATATGCGCTTTATAAAGTGGCTCAGGTTGTGCAATATTATAACTGTAGTGCAAGTTTACAGTGAGGTGATTGTACTTATAAGTACAAACAGTTCTACAAGGAGCACTTGATGGACTGATTGAGTGCGTTTAGAGTTCTTTGGATGAAACTGTTTGTGAACTGCGAGGTCCGTACAGGAAAGGCTCTGAAGTGTTTGCCGTATGAGAGAAGTTCAAATAGACTGTGCGCATGGCTGAGGCAGCATGTGCTTGATGCTGTATGCCAATGATTCTCTTTCTGATCAGCTGCTGTAGAGCTGTGATTCACACTCAGATACAGTGATATAAATACTCCGAGTGGAGCAGTGAGAGTAATATGGAAAAAGATGATCTGCTGTGGCAACCCTTAACTGGAGCAGCTGAAAGAAGAAGAAGAAGAAGAAGAAGAAGAAGAAGAAGAAGAAGAAGAAGAAGAAGAAGAAGAAGAAGAAGAAGAAGAAGAAGAAGGTGCAGTGAGAGTAACAACGCTAAAGCAGTTATGGTATTTGGAATAGTTTGACCATTCTGTGGACCATTATATTGTTACAGGTTAATTACAATCAGATGCATGTTTTATATGGGAATTAGACATAAATATAGAGAATTCCTAGGGGCTCACATACTTTTTACTTTGACTGTATAAAGCCCTGTAGGATTTTTTTTTTTCTCTTTTCTTATCCCTCTGTACATCTCTGACTATAAATTCCCAGCAGGTGATGTCAGCTGCAGAAATTCTCAGATGGGTGGGGTGTATCGATAAGGGGGACAAGACAGAGGAGAGGACTCAGGGGGGGAACTGTGTTTTTTGATGCAAAGAGAAATGTCTGCTTCTTAACAGCAAAACCTACTTATGGACTTTCAGCACACCAAAGACCCTCTGTGTCCAGTCTCTGTGCAAGAGGTGGAGGTAGAGGTGGCACATGAATACAAGTATATCGGGGGTCCACATCATTGACAACCTGGACTGGTCTCGTCACACAGAACAACTAGAGAAGAAAGGGGAGAACAGGCTCTTTTTCCTTAGGAGACCGTGTTGCTTTAATAAGGGTTGTGACATCTTTTACAACTTTGTGATGGCTAATGTGTCACACTGAGCTGGTAATGTCACTTCAAGAGAGGACCACCAAATCAACAAGCTAATTAAAAGGGCAGACTCAGTGATGGGATGCACATTGGAATGACTGGAGGACATAGAGGGGAAGAGAATGAGTGCCATTATGAACAATGCTCCACATCCTGTCTGTGACACACGAACAATGAGAACTTTCAGGTAACAATGTAGCGGGGTTACTAGAAGTTAAAACTGCAACTCCCAGCAGTCTCTGCGGTGGCTCTGATTGGTCTTCTGCTGATAGTGCAGGGGCTGTTGGGGTCAAAGGAGGTCAGTGCGGCTTTTAAACAGGGGGCTGGTATCCAAAAGGAAGGGAGGTGATTTTTGTAATCTGTGTTCCAAGTTCCTGTCTGTGTGCCTTCTAGTACCTGTACTTATTCATTTTGTCCCGGATCGTTTTGTGGTTGGGGTCTGGATTGTCTGCCGTCTGCCTGTATACATGAGGACTGTAAGTAGATTCATGGCCATCCTGCAAGGAAAGGAGCGCTCCTGAACCTGTCCACCCGTCTTCACCATTTCAGGAACTACCGGTAGGACTATCTTTACATTCCTATTCAATGTGCAGATCTCTGGACTATCTATCTTCATCATTTCATTTCATCCATTGCCGTTTTTCAAGGACTATGCTGTGTGTGTTTTGTTTGTGCTTTGTGTATTTAGATAGATAGATAGATTTAATGTAATATCGCCATATGGGGAACAGGGGTGGTATTGATGTTTCCATTTATTTCAATTGTTTTCATTACATTCATTAATTGTTGTTTGATAACCAGTTTGCTTTGTTGTTGTCTCTGTTTGTGAGTTGCTGTGGGTCGGGCCAAGGCTGGGTGCGTCCCTGGAATCTCCACCATAAAAATAAATAAATCACCGTCTTCTCGACGGTGTGAATCTTAGCGGCACTGGACCGCTACAACAAATTGTGTTAAACTTTGTGCTTGATAAGATGTCAGCGGGGCTGGAGGGGGGCATAAGAGGTGGGTACAACATTCACTTCGGAGAGAGAAAACGTATATTAATAGTATTTGAATTTTATATCTAGTTGATACATTGAAGGTGTGCATTCTTTTGTTAGTTGATTAAAGTTTGCTTTAAAAACTTAAAACTTTTATATTGCGCCTTCTCTATCTATTTATATGGTATCTATCATATCCATCTGTCTTTTATATAGAGCCTTTTACTGTCTGTCTGTATTATATATAGTGCCTTTCACATCTATCATATGGTGCCTGCCTGTGTCTGTTTATTATATGGTACCTTTCTCCATTTATCTATAGCGGTGGTTCCCAACCTTTTTTTTGGACATGCCCCACCTAGGCCTCTCTAAAATCATGATGTTCCCCACTGTAACATATACCTTATGCTTATTATTACCTATTCAAAAAGAGAACTCCTACTCACGTGGAAGAAGACCATAATGTCATTAATTTGGTCTAAACAAGCTTCCAAAGAACATGGAAACAAAAAAGGGAAAGGATAGTTGAAGTACTGACAAAGAAATCACAAAATATGAAGTAATATGAAAATACAGCAAATACAGTTTTGAAAACATATAATAAGAGATGTGATATTCATAAATATAATATAACTTTAATGGCAGTTTTTTCTGTAATATTTTGATCAATTTATATCTTTGTTATATTGCAAAATTTTATAATCATTGTTACAATTCATATTATTTTAATGGAAAAAACAATTTCTAAGTAGAAAAACCCAAGACGGTTGTAAAATCATAAATTAAAGACTTCTTCACCATCCTTTCTATGTTTATATAAATCTATGTCTCTTGTAAAAAATAAAAAATTATAAATAATTTATTTTTTTCTATCATTTTTAACAATGAATTTCTGTTTTTTCATTTTATAAATTGTTTAACGTACATAAATTCTCGAATTCCATCCATCCATTTTCCAACCCGCTGAATCCGAACACAGGGTCACGGGGGTCTGCTGGAGCCAATCCCAGCCAACACAGGGTACAAGGCAGGAACCAATCCCGGGCAGGGTGCCAACCCACCGCAGGACACACACACACACACCCACACACCAAGCACACACTAGGGACAATTTAGAATCGCCAATCCACCTAACCTGCATGTCTTTGGACTGTGGGAGGAAACCGGAGCGCCCGGAGGAAACCCACACGGACACGGGGAGAACATGCAAACTCCACGCAGGGAGGACCTGGGAAGCGAACCCGGGTCTCCTAACTGCGAGGCAGCAGCACTACCATTGCACCACCGTGCCGCCCAATTCTCGAATTGCCCCCCTAAAAAATCAAATTGCCCCACGTTGGGAATCACTGATCTATAGTGATTATGTAGTGATAGACAGTGTAATGATTATCTATCATATGGTGCAATTCGTATCTACCTATTGTGTTACATGTGTCACACATGTGCTTATTGGAGCCAGTTGAAGGGCTTAAGTGATTATAATTCTACCTCAGGCCAGCGGTCGGTCGTGATATGTGTGTGTGTGTAAGCATGTGTATATATATATATATATATATATATATATATATACACACACACACACACACACACTCACACTCTCACTCACACTGTCACTCACTCACTCACTCACTCACTCACTCTCTCTGTGCGTGCGTGCGTGCGTGCGTGCCTGCCTGCCTGCCTGCCTGCCTGTGTCCTCCGTTATATTCTCCTCCTTTCAGATCTTGCGCTGCCTTTTATAGGTTGGGGAAGCGGTTGCAGGTGCCAACCCGGGTTGATAATAAAGACAATCATTAAGTGCCGACACTTCACACGCACCCAGAAACGAACAGCTGATCGCTTGCACCTGCTCCACTCCCCAGCGCGAGCGCGTCCTTCATTTATTTAAAGTCGGCCACCTTTTTCCTGAGCCGCGGACCCGCTATACCGCGTGCGCGCGCATTTAGTACACCAACCATAGTTACAAACTCAGCGAGTCTCACGCCGCCCTTCTTACTACAAAACTGTTGACTAAATGCTTTTGCAAATCAGTAATGGGAGCGTTTCATTCTGCAGAAGCAAATGTTCTTGAATATTTTTTTTTGTTTTATAAATATATTAAAAACATTACATTAATGAAAGAAGAAATATGTTACAGGTGTAGCAGAAACGGGGGTTTGGAGTACTTTCTGACTCTAATGCTAAAATTAAATTGAGAGGCCCCTTGTCTTCTAAACGCCTATCTGAACATTCCGTTCCATGCGGTTTTCTTGTCAGTCTATTTGTGCTGAATAAATCTTGCCCGAGATTACTACAACCACCACCTACAGAGTTATTTCAAGGGGATCAGGACATTCTGGTCTTCCAATCTGACAAATCATAAATATTGTATGTGTACATGGCACAGGCTGCAGCACTTGCCTCTTGGGTTGTTTTTCATTGACCTGTGTGTCAGGAGCTCGACAGGACCAGCCTGCAGTCTTCACCGTACATTTTAAATCTCCGTCATTTGAAGGTGTTTTTAAGTAGAAACAGGAAAAAATTATCTTCCTTTTTTTCAAACTTTATTCGGCCCAGCATTTACAAGTTCAAGTTTGTAATCATGTCCACACAGTGCAATGCAACTTTTACTTGCATATCTAATCACAACAGAAACAGCAATACAATACAAATGAAAACGATACACTCACATGAACAGTGCAACTCATATAGAACACATGTCACGTGCGTGCAAGTGGGACACGGCTTATAGGCTTGGGTGATGGTAATTCTCCACCAAGACAAAAGATGGCGCTGTATAATAACATTCTGTCTTCTCCTCCCTCTGCAGAAAGGAAGATAAATACCTTTCCACCTCTGAATGGCTGAAATCCAATTAGAGCCACCATCTTGGGCAGTGAACATTAGGCACCAGTGTGAGGAAGACTTGTTTTTATTGCGAATTTACACATTTCTTTTCTTGCAAGCTTTTTCAGACATACAGGGACGTGCCCTAAAACTCGAACATTGTCATTTCGTCTTTACAAAAAAATAATTAACTTTCACACATGCACGCTTGGGATCTCCCGAAGGGCTCAGGTACCACCACCGGGCAGGAGGGGGCACTGCCTTTCGACCATGCATTTTGTTTCTTCCACAGAGTGGAGCTGTTGCCTGGAGACGATGCCAAGCACAATCCCTGCAGGGTATCAGAAGTGCTGCCCCTTCTGGGAGTGGGCAAATATAAACAGGGAGCTCACAAATAGAGGATGGAGAATCTGAAATGGATGAGTACATACAGTATCTATCTATTATATAGTGCCTTTCATATCTATCTATCTATCTATCTATCTATCTATCTATCTATCTATCTATCTATCTATCTATCTATCTATCTATCTATCTATCTAGTATATAGTGCCTTTCACATCTATCTATCTATCTATCTATCTATCTATCTATCTATCTATCTATCTATCTATCTATCTATCTATCTATCTATCTATCTATCTATCTATCTATCTATCTATCTATCTATCTATCTATCTAGTATATAGTGCCTTTCACATCTATCTATCTATCTATCTATCTATCTATCTATCTATCTATCTATCTATCTATCTATCTATCTATCTATCTATCTATCTATCTATCTAGTATATAGTGCCTTTCACATCTATCTATCTATCTAATCCTGCCAACTACACTATCTATCTATCTATCTATCTATCTATCTATCTATCTATCTATCTATCTATCTATCTATCTATCTATCTATCTATCTATCTATCTATCTATCTAGTATACAGTGTCTTGCACTATAACGTATCGCACTCACAATTACACGTAAGCGTTGTACGTCACACTCGGCGCTAACCGTAATTACTTAGAATTTCAAGCCCGAGTCACACTTTGGGTTAACAGTATGTAATTTGTATTTTGTATTCTCGGTTTGTTCTCAGTCAAGTCAAGTTGGGGAGCCTGCACTGGTACAGGGTGTTGCCGCACCCATTACACAACAAAACAACTCAGGATCCCGGTTGGCAACCACCCCAGGCAGACACTTAGTCCAGTCCCACCCTCTGGAAATGACCCTCAGTCTCCCACAGCCAGGTGATACGTGGGTGACCCCTTGGCCTGGTCCAGCCACTCTTTGGGACCCCATGAGCATTACACAAAGTTAAACCAACGGTACCCAAGGATTCTCTGGAGAGACACAGCACTGACGGAGCCGAGTCTTCATCTCAGGTCACTGGATAGCGTCCATGTCTCACAAACCGAGAGCACCAGGACTCTAAAGACTTGGACCTTCGTCCTTTTACAGAGATATCAGGAGCGCCACACACCCCTTTCCAGTGACCTCATGACCCCCCATGCTCTCCCAATCCATCTACTGACTTCATAGGAGGAGTCACCAGAGTCATGAATGTCACTGTTGAGGTAACTAAACCTTTCGATGAGATCAACACTCTCTCCGCAGACAGACACACTGCTGATGGCCGTGCCCAAGAGGTCATTAAAGACCTGGCTCTTTGGTTTTTATCAGGACACTCACAAGGCCAGACACACAGACCCCTCACTCAGGCTCTCGAGACCCCCAATTAGAGCCTCCATTGAAAAGCAAAGTCAGGATCAGTGAGTCTCTCTTCACCAACAGATGCCCACCAGCTTCTGTACCCCATGACCCTGTCCAACACTCAGTCCATGTAAGCACTGAACAGAGTAGGAGCAGATCAGACCCCTGATGGACCCCAGAGTCAACTGGGAAGAACACAGAGGGTCTGCCTCCACTCTGCACAGCCTGTACACTGGTACTGTGCTCAGTATAAAAATGAATCGACTTCTGCGTTTCTCAGCACGTGTGTTCCTTCTCTGTCTTTTCCTCCATCTCTTATTGTGCACCCTGCCATTCTGAGAATTCAAATTCAGACGTAAAATAATAAAAGCCATCAGACCGGTAAGGAAAAGTGGCTGGCGGCTTATTGAAAAGGTTAGTTTGACATATACCGTTAGACTGAGTTTCATCAGTCTCCTCGGGGTCAAGTGGTGCGCTGAGCCCCCAGATTTGCCCGTTTTGCCCACCTGCTTATATCTCATTGCTTTTCAAATATGTATCTGGCTCCTGGCAAGAATTCGGATGAAAGCCTGACCAAGAATATGGAAAATCTATACTGCAGCAAACGAGGAGGAGCTCCTTTCTCTTTCAGCTTATAATCAGTGACTGTCAGTGGTGAATTTAAATCAACAGATAAATAACAATTTGTTAAAGCCCCCATGCTGGAGTTTCATTTTAATCGTATGCAAGCCATGTGCCAAGTCACTCCATCTTTGTTTAGCATTTGACATCACATTTAAGAGGCTTCATAATATTTCCAATGAATTCATAAGAGGTGCTTTTATAATTACCAGTTCCATTTTTAAAATCTCCCACAAACTTTAATCTGTTATGGCAGCGTAACTTCCCTTTAATGCAGATATTGTAATAATTGTCACACTCGCTCAGGAAAAATGACACAACTTGATGTGCTGCCACAGAAGAGGCTTTTGTGCCGTTGAGTGGGATTTGAATTTCTCAAAGTGGGCAACGTGGGAATTTCTGAATATTACGATTGAGATACTGGAGGCTGTTTTTGAATAAATGAACGATTATAATGCAAATAAACGTTTGTTGAACGTTGCAGATTTGTTAGTGGATCGGCTGCATTAGGAGGAAATACAGCAGGGTGGTAACATAATGAGATGTCAAGGCTGCAATCGGCACACAGAAGAACCCGGCCTCAAATGGAACACACTCTCCATTATACCCACTCTCATACTGGGCCAGTTTAGAAGGATCTGATAACCAGCAAGACTTTGGCAAAGTGGAATTTAAGTAGCAGGAGAAAAACCCAACACTGGCACAGTGGCAATGGGCAAACTCCACATAGGTGATGGCAGCAGCCAACCACCTCTAATTATCGGGAACATTTATTGGGTTCATCTACTGCTCCTAATGAGACGACAGATGGTGTCCTGGGGGATCTCCTCCCGGGTCTGGACCAAGGCATCACTGAGCTCCTGGACAGTCTGAAGTGTCTGATGGACCGTAACATAATGTCTCACCCAGAGGTGTTCTGTTGGATTGAGGTCAGGCGAGTGAGCGTGGGGTGGGGGGTCAGTCAGTGATATCAATTCCTTCATCCTCTCGCCACATAAGGCTGGGCATTGTCGTGCACCAGAAGGAACCAGCACAGGGTCTGCCAGTGGGTCCAAGGATCTCATCGTGTCGTGGCGAAAAATTGTCACCACAAGGCTCTTTACCTGAAATGAAGGCAATTAGGAGACTCAGGATAGGCAAACAGAGTCTATAGTTTTATTGTAATAAAATAACAATAATAATAACATGGACTCAACCCAATACGGCCAAATTGAGCTGAGCCCTGAACAGTTCAGAACTCAAAACTTGTATAGTAAATTCTTATCACTCTGACCTCACTCAAATGAGCTCATTCGCTGTTTTTCTATGACTCCCCTCTGCACCTGCCGATACCTCGAGTTCTCATGGGAACCATTATTATCTCCTGACTTCCCCTACAGCTGGCCTCCGGTATTATTTTACTGTCTATTGTCCATCTTTAGGGTGGCGCAGTGGGTAGCGCTGCTGCCTCGCAGTTGGGAGACCTGGGGACCTGGGTTCGCTTCCCAGGTCCTCCCTGCGTGGAGTTTGCATTTTCTCCCCGTGTCTGTGTGGGTTTCCTCCCACAGTCCAAAGACATGCAAGTTAGGTGGATTGGTGATTCTAAATTGGCCCTAGTGTGTGCTTGGTGTGTTTTTGTGTGTCCTGCGGTGGATTGGTTCCTGCCTTGTGCCCTGTGTTGGCTGGGACTGGCTCCAGCAGACCCCCGTGTTCGGATTCAGCGGGTTGGAAAATGGATGGATGTCCATCTTTAGTTTCTGTTTTGCTTATTATGATTGGCCTAGGCTGATCAGATGTTCCCTTCTTCCATTTTTGGGAATTCTTTTATCATTTCCTTTCCCTCGGCCTTCAAGCTATTTTTTATTTAGCGGCTGAAGCTAAACTTTAATTAAAAAGAAATCTAGCATGTACCTTTATTTAATTCTTTGTGTGGTAGGCCTGACTTACATTATTTTCTGCACTAAGGTTAATACTTTCTCTATTTTTCTATTTTTATTTATACTAGTACATGCATATACTAATTTTATTTTTCATTCATTACATCATCTTGACCTTGGTAGTAGCAATGCCTCTTGCTGTTTCTGCTGATTCACTATTCCAGCTGGCTTCTCACGTGCCTACCAGGACCATCTCTATATATAATTCACTAAGGCACACAAGACACCATTGAGCACGCAAGACAGAGCCACAGACGAACACAGACGAAAGCGACTCAGATGAGGAGTTGGGGGCGGGCACATGAACAGGCAGTGCCTACTGAACGACGACTAAGAGATGACTAAGAAATCAGCAGACTAGAATGGTAGGGGGGGGGCGGGACGGAGGGGGCGGAATGGGCGTGCTTCCCCTCTCCCCCCGTTCCGCCCTCCAGCCCCGTCCCTCGCTCTGGGAGGTGGAGGCGCGACGACGGTCCTCCAGTTTTCAGTCACGGACAATTATATGTTGCCCTCTCTACAGAGTTCTATCTTTTCATTCACCTACAGTCGTATCCTCAAACCCACCCCATTTAGACAACTGTGTCTTTCAGGAAGTGTTCACCCATCAATACATAATTATGCGGCGTATGCTACATATTTTATAATACATATATTGTATTGCGAATACAAGCGGCTGAAATGAGTGTCCTCCGCAGAGTGTCTGGGCTCTCCCTTAAAGATAGGGTGAGAAGCTCAGTCATCCGGGAAGGTCTTAGAGTAGAGCCGCTGCTCCTCCGCATCGAGAGGACTCAGATGAGGTAGGCTCGGGCATCTGATCAGGATGCCTCCTGGACGCCTCCCTGGTGAGGTGTTCCGGGCACGTCCAACCGGGAGGAGGCCCCGGGGAAGACCCAGGACACACTGGAGGTACTATGTCTCTCGGCTGGCCTGGGAACGCCTCGGGATTCTTCCGGAAGAGCTAGAAGAAGTGGCCGGAGAGAGGGAAGTCTGGGCATCTCTGCTCAAGCTGCTGCCCCCGCGACCCGACCTCGGATAAGCGGAAGAGAATGGATGGATGGAAACCACCAGGACTCTTCCTAGAGCTGGCCAGCCATCTAAACTGAGCAATCAGGGGAGAAGGGCCTTAGTCAGGAAGGTGACCAAGAACCTGATGGTCACTCTGTCAGAGCTCCAGATGTCCTCTGTGGAGAGAGGAGAACCTTCCAGAAGGACAACCATCTCTGCAGCAATCCACCAATCAGGCCTGTACGGTAGAGTGGCCAGACGGAAGCCACTCCTTAGTAAAAGGCACATGGCAGCCCACCTGGAGTTTGCCAAAAGGCACCTGAAGGACCCTCAGACCATGAGAAAGAAAATTCTCTGGTCTGATGAGACAAAGATTGAACTCTTTGGTGTGAATGCCAGGCGTCACGTTTGGAGGAAACCAGGCACCACTCATCACCAGGCCAATACCATCCCTACAGTGAAGCATGGTGGTGGCAGCATCATGCTGTGGGGATGTTTTTCAGCGGCAGGGACTGGGAGACTAGTCAGGATAAAGGGAAAGATGACTGCAGCAATGTACAGAGACATCCTGGATGAAAACCTGCTCCAGAGCGCTCTTGACCTCAGACTGGGGCGACGGTTCATCTTTCAGCAGGACAACGACCCTAAGCATACAGCCAAGATATCAAAGGAGTGGCTTCAGGACAACTCTGTGAATGTCCTTGAGTGGCCCAGCCAGAGCCCAGACTTGAATCCAATTGAACATCTCTGGAGAGATCTTAAAATGGCTGTGCACCGACGCTTCCCATCCAACCTGATGGAGCTTGAGAGGTGCTGCAAAGAGGAATGGGTGAAACTGGCGAAGGATAGGTGTGCCAAGCTTATGGCATCATATTCAAAAAGACTTGAGGCTGGAATTGCTGCCAAAGGGGCATCGACAAAGTATTGAGCAAAGGCTGTGAATACTTATGGACATGGGATTTCTCAGTTTTTTAATTTTTAATAAATTTGCAAAAATCTCAAGTAAACTTTTTTCACGTTGTCATTATGGGGTGTTGTGTGTAGAATTCTGAGGAAAAAAATGAATTGAATCCATTTTGGAATAAGGCTGTAACATAACAAAATGTGGACAAAGAGCCCGTTTCGACAACGTAAGATGAAACGGGCACGAGTGGAATAGTAATAAGTATAAGCACCACAAACCTGATATCGGTGCATTGAATGAATGCGTAATTAGGACTCGAGCTGTAGTCGAAATCGCCTTTCAGGCCTCTAGAGCTTTAATCGAAGTCGCCTTTCTCTTTGAATTTTCGTGGCCGTAAATCCGCCGCCTGCCGCGATGTCGGTCTCGTAAGGTTTTTCGGGCAGCTGTGCAGAAGGCGACTGCGCATTCGGCTTTGGACGGACATGAGTGAGTGACTGAGTGAGTGAGAAGATTGGCGAATTATGTATTAAGATGTGGAAAAAGTGATGCACTGTGAATACTTTCTGGATGCACTGTGTATATATATATATATATATGGAAGAGAAGGTCTGTGATACGGTTTACATATTTGCAGCTGGAAATCCACAAAGGGAGAAAAAATGTTTTGCTATATATTGCCTTTGATTCTTGCAAGTCTAAGCATTATCCTCTGATGAAGACCACTGGCAGGGGTAAAAAACTCAGGAATAAAAACTACTTTGTGATATGTGATTAATTTTTTCTTCCTTTGTGGATATCCAGCTGCAAATATATATATATATATATATATATATATATATATATATATATATATATATATATATATATATATATACATATATATATATATATATATATATATACAGTGGTGTGAAAAACTATTTGCCCCCTTCCTGATTTCTTATTCTTTTGCATGTTTGTCACACAAAATGTTTCTGATCATCAAACACATTTAACCATTAGTCAAATATAACACATGTAAACACAAAATGCAGTTTGTAAATGGTGGTTTTTATTATTTAGGGAGAAAAAAAAATCCAAACCTACATGGCCCTGTGTGAAAAAGTAATTGCCCCCTGAACCTAATAACTGGTTGGGCCACCCTTAGCAGCAATAACTGCAATCAAGCGTTTGCGATAACTTGCAATGAGTCTTTTACAGCGCTCTGGAGGAATTTTGGCCCACTCATCTTTGCAAAATTGTTGTAATTCAGCTTTATTTCTGGGTTTTCTAGCATGAACCGCCTTTTTAAGGTCATGCCATAGCATCTCAATTGGATTCAGGTCAGGACTTTGACTAGGCCACTCCAAAGTCTTCATTTTGTTTTTCTTCAGCCATTCAGAGGTGGATTTGCTAGTGTGTTTTGGGTCATTGTCCTGTTGCAGCACCCAAGATCGCTTCAGCTTGAGTTGACGAACAGATGGCCGGACATTCTCCTTCAGGATTTTTTGGTAGACAGTAGAATTCATGGTTCCATCTATCACAGCAAGCCTTCCAGGTCCTGAAGCAGCAAAACCACCCCAGACCATCACACTACCACCACCATATTTTACTGTTGGTATGATGTTCTTTTTCTGAAATGCTGTGTTCCTTTTACGCCAGATGTAACGGGACATTTGCCTTCCAAAAAGTTCAACTTTTGACTCATCAGTCCACAAGGTATTTTCCCAAAAGTCTTGGCAATCATTGAGATGTTTCTTAGCAAAATTGAGACGAGCCCTAATGTTCTTTTTGCTTAACAGTGGTTTGCGTCTTGGAAATCTGCCATGCTTGCCGTTTTTGCCCAGTCTCTTTCTTATGGTGGAGTCGTGAACACTGACCTTAATTGAGGCAAGTGAGGCCTGCAGTTCTTTAGACGTTGTCCTGGGGTCTTTTGTGACCTCTCAGATGAGTCGTCTCTGCGCTCTTGGGGTAATTTTGGTCGGCCGGCCACTCCTGGGAAGGTTCACCACTGTTCCATGTTTTTGCCATTTGTGGATAATGGCTCTCACTGTGGTTCGCTGGAGTCCCAAAGCTTTAGAAATGGCTTTATAACCTTTACCAGACTGATAGATCTCAATTACTTCTGTTCTCATTTGTTCCTGAATTTCTTTGGATCTTGGCATGATGTCTAGCTTTTGAGGTGCTTTTGGTCTACTTCTCTGTGTCAGGCAGCTCCTATTTAAGTGATTTCTTGATTGAAACAGATGTGGCAGTAATCAGGCCTGGGGGTGGCTATGGAAATTGAACTCAGGTATGATACACCACAGTTAGGTTATTTTTTAACAAGGGGGCAATTACTTTTTCACACAGGGCCATGTAGGTTTGGATTTTTTTTTCTCCCTAAATAATAAAAACCACCATTTACAAACTGCATTTTGTGTTTACTTGTGTTATATTTGACTAATGGTTAAATGTGTTTGATGATCAGAAACATTTTGTATGACAAACATGCAAAAGAATAAGAAATCAGGAAGGGGGCAAATAGTTTTTCACACCACTGTATACATATATATATTTATATATTGTGGCGGTTGGCCAGGGCCTTGCCCGGCTGGGACGTCTTCATGCTATAAGGACCCGGGAAGGGAGCGTATCAAGAGCATTAACTTCCGTGGAGCACTAGGTGGGAGCCCTCCTGGGTTGCAGCGGTGCCTCGGACTCCCGCAGGGCTCCATGGGAGTTGAAGTTTGGTGCAGCCCTGTTGGGTCCCGTGGGCGCTGCCAGGGGGTGCTGCAGCTGCTGCTGAGCCCTTATGGGCAGTTCTTCCACCACACCTGGAAGTGGGTCAACAAGCATTTCCAGGTGCCTTATAAAAGAAGCCAGAAGTCACTACTCCAGGAGTCAGAGTTGGGAGGAGGGAGATGAAGCTTACTGCCAGGATGAGTGGAAGAGAGATGAAGTGAAAGAGAGACAGAAGAAGAGCTTTGTGCTGTGTGATTGATGACTGTGTTGTAGTTGTGGGAAATGGGGGAAGGCATTTTCAAACGTGGAAAAATAAAAAATAAAAAATGTACGTGCCTTGAACTTGTGTCCCATGCCTGTCTGTGTTGGGTTTGTGTGGCATTGTGCCCCCAGGTGGTCCACAATAGTCATCGAGTGGGAGAATGCCAGATGGGTTTTCCCATTTAATTCCACAAAGTGAAAACAAAAGCAGTATGAGATGGCACAATCTCATCAATAATGCCCAAACAGAAAAGAAAACCATCTGAGTAGGCCAAGGATAGCGGAGAGAGAGGATCTTCAGCGGCTTTCCTTGGTCAGGGTGGAGCTCCGCCCAATAGTACGTCAACTGCTGTCAGTTTATTCCAACGGTTGGCGCCTCTTTTCTGGGGAGCCCCGGCTTTATAACACTCTGACCAGAAGGGGCGGAGTCAGTTGCCCTGACAACGCTTCTTGTTGGAGCTGCGGAGGGGGGGGGACACGGCCTTGAAAGCACCAAATGATGGCATTACTCATGAGTGTGTGTCAAAGTTGCTGGGCTTTGTAGAATGAGATGGATTTGGCAGCTCGTTGTATCCCAGGATCCTAAAGCGGCCATTTACAGTGCCATTTGATTTATTTTGTTAGTGATCTGCGAGGTATGACGTCTAATGTAGTTCAATTGCATTGATATGTCAATACAGAGAAAACAACTGACAGAGTGAAAAGAACTTCTTCGCTTTTCCAAATAGCGAATTTGATTTAATAGAATACTTTTGTTTGGATGACACTAAAAGGAAAATAAATAAAGAAAATGCTACACTCTGTTTGTGCGTTTTTTTTATAAGTCTTTTCCATTCTTATGGCCCAGTGTGCGTGTCTGTTTACTGGAAAGTCTTAAAGATTGTCAAAGTGATGAATAACTGCTGTCAGGGAAGTGAATACGTGTAAAGAAGAAAAAAAAAACATAAAAAGAGAAAAATGTCTTTGCCGGTAATTTTGACACAATGGTGAATGAGTAACATTAAATGACCTAAGATAGCACTTATCAGGATGGACTTTGTGATTTCACCCTCTGACAGAATGGAGTACATTTTTAAAGAACTCCTCTGGTAAAAAAGTGTTTGACTGTTTCTACAATTTCCTTAGATCTTATACTTCATTCGTTCAGCTTCTTTAAAAACCACCTTAAAAAAAGGACAAGTGTCTGTGCATCTGAATGCCTGTCCAGTTGCTATAGCTCTGTCATTCCAACATAGGGTGCACCACAAAAACTTTTGTAATAACATTAATTGCATTTGTCATTCAAACATTAGCACTGTTTTTAGAAATCCCATACCAAATGGCACATAACAGAGACAAAAGCATTGCATTTCACTCTAATAAATGCAACATCACAAACATAGTAATAAAATGCACTGCATTTACCATTCCAACAGATGGTGTGTCACAAACATTTATAGAAATAAAATACATTGCATTTTTCATTCCAACAGATGGTGCATCACAAACATTAGCACTGCTTTTACGAATCCCACACCAAATAGCATTTAAGAGCGATCAAAGCATTGCATTTGTCACTCCAACAAATGCCACATTACAAACAGAGTAATAAAATACACTGCATTTACCATTCCAACGGATGGTGCATCACAAACATTTGTAGTAATAAAATACATTGCAATTTTCATTCCAAAAGATGGTGCATCACAAACATTTGTAGTAATAAAACGCATGGCATTTACTGTTCCAACAGAGGGTGCATCATAAACATTTATAGTAATAAAATACATTGCATTTATCATTGCAATGGTGCATTAGGACAACTTTTACGAATCCCATACCAAATTGCATATAACAAATTGCATTTGTGCCTCTAACAAACACCACATCACAAACAGTAACAAAATACAGTACATTATCCATTTCAACAGATGGTGCATCACAAACATTTATAGAAATAAAAAACATTGCATTTGTCATTCTAACAGATGGTGAATCACAAATATTAGCACTGCTTTTACGAATCCCACACCAAATAGCATTTAAGAGAGATCAAAGCATTGCATTTGTCACTCCAACAAATGCCACTTCACAAACAGAGTAACAAAATGCACTGCATTTACCATTCCAACGGATGGTGCATCACAAACATTTATAGTAATAAAATACATTGCATTTGTCATTGCAATGGTACATTAGTACAGCTTTTACGAATCCCATACCAAATTGCATATAACAGAGGCAAACACATTGCATTTGTCCCTCTAACAAACACTACATCACAAACATAGCAACAAAATGCTCTACATTTGCCATTCCAACAGATGGTGCATCACAAACATTTATAGTAATAAAATACATTGCATTTGTCATTCTAACAGATGGTGCATCACAAGTATTAGCACAGCTTTCATGAATTTCATACCAAATGGCATTTAACAGAGACAAAATCATTGCATTTGTCTCTCCAACAAATGCCAGATCACAAACATAGTAATAAAACGCATGGCATTTACCATTCCAACAGATGGTGCATCACAAACATTTGTAGTAATAAAATGCATTTCATTTGTCATTCCAACAGATGGTGCATCATCCACATTAACGTTGCTTTTAAAAATCCCTTACCAAATGGAATATAACATAGACATACTCATTGCATTTGTCATTCCAACAGATGGAGCATCAGAAACATTAATAATGCTTTTTACGAATCCCATACCATGTAATTTTACTGTGTAATTTTCATATTGCCTTTACTTTTCAATTTACCCTCATTTTTGAGTGTAAAGCTCATTAAATCCAGACACCGTAGTAGGGAACTGAACGGCTATTGAACTTCATTGCTGCTAATGTGTACATTAAAACAAATGATTTTTATAACAATTCCTTTTTAGTTATAATAAAGTAGAACATAGTATTAAAATTATACAAAACATTATTGATAGAATAAAGTACAAGAAATAAGTGAACATCTACAAAGGAAGAGCAATTTACAGTTTTAAAATGCCAAGAACTGTAGATGAGAAAATCTAACCACCGTCTTCATCTTTCATAAATTTTGATTTTTCTGACACTTTAAAAGGAAAATTTGTGCAAATAATTATTCTTGGCTGACAGAGACGTGCTTCTGTCTCTTTAGTGCTTCTCTATTATTAATGAAATTAAATGATAGTGTAATCTATCCTACGCAAGAGAAGAACATGAAATGTGACAGTCGACTGGAACACCGGGCAGCACAAATATTAAAATTAAACGTGGTTGGCCTCATCCCTGAGCTCTTACTTGCTAGGTCTGCTGTGCGGATGGGCACATTACGCTCTTCAAACAGAAATCTATTATATGAGGTGTTTATGTACAGTAGTTTGTGTATTTTAAACCTCTCCCTTCAGAGAGTTCATATCTATGCGGGCTGCCATGCCCCATTGCCATATTATGGAGTGCTTTTTTACATTTACGTTTATTTGCTTAGAAGACGCATTTATGGAAAGCGGCTTACAGAAGGGGGCGGCATCATCGAGTAAATGTCAACCTGGTTGACTTTCAGGGAGCAAGTGTGACAGGACACGGTGGCCAAAGTGAAAGGCTCAGAACAAAATGCCAGCTATTTGCACTTCCCCTTAGGAATGAAAAATGAAAAAATTGGGAATGGTCTCCCCTCGACTTTCTCGTATCCTCAGGTATGGGGATGGATATTTTGAGGAGTAAACTGCAAGATAATGATTATATTTTTATACTAGGGTGTTCACCCCCTGCTTGCTTTGCTTGCCAACGCTACGCTACACGCCAGGCATTTCACGTCTCTGCCACACACGTTGTGAAGAGGGGGGGGCTGAACACACCCCAAGGAGATGTGGTCGCATGACATCATCATGGTGGAGCAGGAAAATGATGTCATCATTGAGGACCGGAAGTGACAGTATTATGGAGGAGCCGGAAGTGACATCATCATGGCGGAGCCGGAAAGTGATCTCATCGTTGAGGACCGGAAGTGATGTTATTATGGAGGAGCCAGAAGTGACATCATCATGGTGGAGCAGGAAAATGATGTCATCATTGAGGACCGGAAGTGACAGTATTATGGAGGAGCCGGAAGTGACATCATCATGGCAGAGCCGGAAAGTGATCTCATCGTTGAGGACCGGAACTGATGTTATTATGGAGGAGCCAGAAGTGACATCATCATGGCGGAGCCAGACATTGATGTCATAAATGGGAGCCAGAAGTGACATCATCGTGGCGGAGCCAGAAAGTGATGTCATCATTGAGGACCGGAAGTGACGTTATTATGGAGGAGCCGGAAGCGACATCATCATGACGGAGCCAGACAGTGATGTCATAAATAGGAGCCAGAAGTGACATCATCGTGGCGGAGCCAGAAAGTGATGTCATCATTGAGGACCGGAAGTGACGTTATTATGGAAGAGCCGGAAGTGACATCATTATGACGGAGCCAGACAGTGATGTCATAAATGGGAGCCAGAGGTGACATCATTATGACGGAGCCAGACAGTGATGTCATAAATGGGAGCCAGAAGTGACATCATCATGGCGGAGCCGGAAAGTGGCGTCATCATGGCGGAGCTGGAAAGTGATGTCATCATTGAGGACCAGAAGTGACATTATCATGGTGGAGCCAGACAGTGATGTCATAAAAGGGAGCCAGAAGTGACGTCATCATGATGTGTGTGTGTGTGTGTGCCCTGCGATGGGCTGGCGCCCTGCCTGGGGTTTGTTTCCTGCCTTGCACCCTGTGTTGGCTGGGATTGGCTGCAGCAGACCCCCGTGACCCGGTAGTTAGGATATAGCGGGTTGGATAATGGATGGATGGATAAAATAATTTTAAAAATCTGTCCTTGTTTTTCAATATATAGTATAGTTCAACCAAGGGGGGGGGGCGCTATAGAATCACTCTTTGAAAAGTGGGCTCTGATCTAATAAAGTTTGTGAACCTATGATCTAAGGTAAGACATTAGTGAGACATGCTGAGGTTCTAGCTGACACCATGAGGTCCTCTGGAGGGAATGACAGGCACACCTCTGTATCATTAGCTGCTTTCCCAGGTTTTTAAGAAACCAAATGAGTCCCTGAGTTACTTGTGGTCCCGGGACATTTTGGTGTGTTGCATTCCCATCAAACAACAGGAACTGTGATCTTATGTGGACGTGCATAGAAGAGTGATGCGGTAAGCAGCATGGCATGGTCGCGAGTTCACGGGGGACCTCCAACCCTGATTTGGGGGGACCCCCCCTGCTGCGTCTTCTCTCTATAGAACACGTGAATGGAGAGACCTGAAGATGGCAGCCTACAGACGCTTGCCATCCAGTCTAATGGAGCGCTTGAGAGGATCTGCAAAGGAAGACTAGGAGAAACTGCCCAAATCCAGGCATGGAAAGCCAAATAGACCCAAAGTTACTTTCACAAAGTATGGAAATAAGGCTCTGAATATTTATATGAATGACAGACTTCAGTTTTTGATTTTTAATAAACGTGTAACCTTGTCCTTGTCCTTATGGGTTATTGAGTTCACGTTGGAAATGAAATCTACAACACAATAAAGTGCGTAGAAAGTGAGGGGGTCCGAAGACTTTGTGAGTCCACTGTCAATGAATAAAACCGGGCAGCCTGAGTGTCTCAGCTCATCATCTGCGTTTTGTAATTTATATTCCAGCCTTCTACCGTATTGACGTGTGTCTCTCCAGGTCCTGTCACCTTCGATCCAACTGACTGTACTCCAGCTAGCACTGAGCATTTAGCTGTCTCTGCTGTCATATAATTTCATTTCCTCATCACTGACTATTTACCCTTAACACTTCAGCTACTGATTTCCAAAACTTACTTTATTTTTTTTTTTGCATGAAAGGAACGTCTTGGCCTTCCTCCAAAGTATTTTTCATTCTTATCTTCTCTTTCAATTCCCAAATCATTTCACCTCTGCGCTTACTCTAAATTATCCAGATGCACAGACGGTGCTGATTATGCCACGTTTTTTATCACAACTGGGGTCTTAATACAGTGTGCGGCCCATTAGTAATCCGCACTGCAAACCATCGTGTACCTCGACCCAAGAACACAGCCAGTGGTCGCCTATCATATCTCAGTCAGGGTTCCTCCTCTGGCTGGGGTTCAAATTCCTGTTTTATGTTTCTTGTGTTCATTCCTCATTCTTTTATTTATGCGGATTAAGGGGATCATCCTTTATTGTTTGATTTTATCTCTGTACCTCATCACCAGGCGAACGCTACCATAGGCCCATCAGCTACGTGAATGTCTTCAGCTGGGGACTGATCAGCTGATGCCATTACCTCACTTTCATTTTCGATCTTCATTTCCAGATTACTTGCATTCAAAATCAGGATCCAAGAAGTCAGAATCCAACTGAGCGATTAATACGCAAAATATTTTGCACATTGGCGTTGGTCTCTCGCCAGATGTCGATGCCATAGAGGTGGTTTGCTTTTCGCTACTCCTGCATGCGCAGGGAATCGAGGTCAAATCAACAAAAGCTAACTTTCCGTCTGGCAAAGGGAAACTAAGTAAAATGTAACGGCGAGATTTTACAGCAAATTACCGTCTTCTAACCCTGAATTTGGACAAAAGCCAACATCCATCCTGAAAGAGTTAACCTTGATCATGCTCAGCTAGTTAATCTCTTTGCTGCACACGTGGGGCGCTATAAAGTAGCTTTAGTAAAATCAAATTCTGCATCACTACAAGGTGCTTGTGAAATTATTCAAAATTAAGGAGCAGTTGAGCGGGATTAATGGTTACTTTGGCGGTGGTTTAATATTCCTCGTGAGGATTAGCAATACATTCATGAAACACCATTTTGGCGTCTATCATTTGTTTTTTTTGTTATAAAACTAATAGCACTAAAAAGGTTTTAAATGATACCACAGGGCATTTTGTTAAGGGATGAATGCTTAGGATGCCAGCTGCAATAAGTGTGTAATCGTGTGCATAAAATCTGATATTACGGGCCTTAAAAGTTGAAATATTGCATTACTTTTGTTAAAAAATATTCCTCTGCAGATGCTTTTAGACTCTTTACTTCAAACTAATACACTCTTTTTTATTCGCTTTGCAGATAAAATATAGAAAACGCTCCAGCAAGGAAGTACTTTCATCATGTAATAGATAGATAGATAGATAGATAGATAGATAGATAGATAGATAGATAGATAGATAGATAGATAGATAGATAGATAGATAGATAGATAGATAGATAGATAGATAGATAGATAGATAGATAGATAGATAGATAGATAGATATGAAAGGCACTATATGATAGATAGATAGATAGATAGATAGATAGATAGATAGATAGATAGATAGATAGATAGATAGATAGATAGATAGATAGATAGATAGATAGATAGATAGATAGATAGATAGATAGATAGATAGATAGATAGATAGATAGATATATGAAAGGCACTATATGATAGATAGATAGATAGATAGATAGATAGATAGATAGATAGATAGATAGATAGATAGATAGATAGATAGATAGATAGATAGATAGATAGATAGATAGATAGATAGATAGATAGATAGATAGATAGATAGATAGATACATATTTTATTAATCCCAAGGTGAAATTCCCATACTCCAGCAGCAGCATACTGATAATTACAATATTAAACTAAAGAGTGATAACAATGCAGGTATAACAGACAATAACTTTGTATAATGTTAATGTTTACCCCCCGTGGTGGAATTGAAGAGTCGCATAGTGTGGTGGAGGAACGATCTCCTCAGTCTGTCAGTGGAGCAGGACGGTGACAGCAGTCTGTCGCTGAAGCTGCTCCTCTGTCTGGAGATGATCCTGTTTAGTGGATGCAGTGGATTCTCCATGATTGACAGGAGTCTGCTCAGCGCCCGTCGCTCTGCCACGGATGTCAAACTGTCCAGCTCCATGCCTACAATAGAGCCTGCCTTCCTCACCAGTTTGTCCAGGCGTGAGGCGTCTTTCTTCTTTATGCTGCCTCCCCAGCACACCACCGCGTAGAAGAGGGCGCTCGCCACAACCGTCTGATAGAACGTCTGCAGCATCTTATTGCAGATGTTGAAGGACACCAGCCTTCTAATGAAGTATAGTCGGCTCTGTCCTTTCTTGTACAGATCATCAGTATTGGCAGTCCAGTCCAATTTATCATCCAGCTGCACTCCCAGGTATTTATAGGTCTGCACCCTCTGCACACAGTCACCTCTGATGATCACGGGGTCCATGAGGGGCCTGGTCCTCCTAAAATCCACCACCAGCTCCTTGGTGTAGGTGGTTTGAGTCGCACCATTTAACAAAGTCCTTGATTAGGTTCCTATACTCCTCCTCCTGCCCACTCCTGATACAGCCCACGATAGCAATGTCGTCAGTGAACTTTTGCACGTGGCAGGACTCTGAGTTGTATTGGAAGTCCGATGTATTTTGGCTGAACAGGACCGGAGAAAGTACAGTCCCCTGCGGCGCTCCTGTGTTGCTGACCACAATGTCAGACCTGCAGTTCCCGAGACACACATACTGAGGTCTGCTTGTAAGATAGTCCACGATCCATGACACCAGGTATGAATCTACTCCCATCTCTGTCAGCTTGTCCCTAAGGAGCAGAGGTTGAATGGTGTTGAAGGCGCTAGAGAAGTCTAGAAACATAATTCTTACAGCACCATTGCCTCTGTCCAAGTGGGAGAGGGATCGGTGTAGCATGTAGATGATGGCATCCTCCGCTCCCACCTTCTTTTGGTATGTGAACTGCATTGGGCCAAGAGCGTGGCGGACCTTTGGCCTCAGGCGGTGAAGCAGCAGCCGCCCCATGGTCTTCATCACATATGACGTCAGAGTGACAGGTCGGAAGTCGTTCTGCTCAATAGGACGTGATACCTTTGGGACTGGGGTGATGCAAGATGTTTTCCAAAGCTTCGCACTACAAGACAAAGTCCTCCATGAACTTCCTGTATGCTGACTCCATTACTGATAACGGAGACGTCATCTGAAAATCTCAGAAGATGGCACGCGTTGACATTGTAGTGGATGACATTTGTATAGAAAGGCAGGGACATGCGGTCATCATGAAAAGTAAAAACACTAATAATGATATCAAAAAATAACTGTGTCCACTGGTCTGTGCTATAAATTTGTTTTCTGTATGATTGCAATAATTTTGATCATTTTTATAGTCAAAATCACTGAATTGGCGCATTTCCTGTTCAAATAAAGGAGAGAAACGTGAGGTGTGACAGCGACGAGCCTCACCTCCCCTCGGACTGCGCTCTCCTCACACACTGACGGGGTTGATGCCTGCGATTGGCACGTGCCTGTCACTGTCTCTCTGTATGTCGTCAATATAAGGCAGCATTTCTCAACCTTTAAATATTTGCCACCCGAGTTTTCATAAGTTTTAATCGCACCCCCCTAACGTTTTTTTGAAACCCTAATAAAATTTATTCCTATATTTTTTGCTGCCGATACACCGCTACAAGTTTAAAATTTCCCTACGAATACCGAAATTACGCCACATATGGCAACATTTGCGCCCCCTTTTTTGCCCCACAGTTTGAGAACCGCTGATATAAGGTTTGCAGACACGTTTATTAAACACCCTGACTTTCCACAGTCTGGCTAATATCTTTAATGAATGTGTGTGACATATTTAGTCTTGCTGATCAGACATGGTGAGTGAGGCAGACAGTACTGTGCCACCCTGAAGGGGGTGCATGTGAGCACAACAGGTGCTCGTTGCTGCTGACGCAGAGGCGCCAATAAGTCAGCGAGATCAGAAAGTCAAGTGCACTGCAGCGGGCCGTTTTTATTTTTATTATTTGTTCCAACTGACTGCCAAAATGGAAAATTAAGATTATTAAAACTAAAAGAAAATAAGGAGAACTTTTACAAGAAAGTGACGGAGATTTTCGTGGAGAAGGATAGGCACACGGACTTAATTTACACATTAAGGTAAAGACCATAAACGGTTTTCAATTTTATAAAAAAAGAGTTCAGAGTAAGAAAAAAATCAATGCAATATTTAAAAACTAAATTTTCACCTTAAATAAAATATTCTTTTGTTTTTCTTGTTATCCTTTTGTTAAACAGTCTGTATTAAAATTGATGAAAGCATCAGAATTAAAAGCTTTGAAAAACAACTAAATATTTCAATTGAGGTCAAAATTGAAATCCGTTTTTTTTTTTTTTGTACGCCACTCTATACTTTCATTTGTATTTTATAAGTATGAATTGTCCTGCGTGGAGTTTGCATGTTCTCCTTGTGTCTGCGTGGGTTTCCTCCGGGCGCTCCGGTTTCCTCCCACAGTCCAAAGACATGCAGGTTAGGTGGATTGGTGATTCTAAATTGGCCCTGGTGTGTGTGGGTGTGTTTGTGTGTGTCCTGCGGTGGGTTGGCACCCTGCCCGGGATTGGTTCCTGCCTTGTGCCCTGTGTTGTCTGGGATTGACTCCAGCAGACCCCCGTGACCCTGTGTTCGGATTCAGCGGGTTGGAAAATGGATGGATGGATGGAAGTATGAATTGTGGAATTGCAAAAGGCGAATTTAGAATACGTGGAGGGTGAGGAGCAAATGCGCTCTCTCCGCTGTCTCTGTCGCCGCTATAAACGTCACGTTCTTTCTTAGCTAAATATGCGCCTTACCTGTGTGTGTGTAAAGATTTAGATGAGATATGAAACATCACCAGTTGGCAATGTGCCTGACAACTGAACTGTGGATCAGCGACTCTTTGGGGTTCATAGATTTGTAAATCTGACTCTGAAGGAGTCACCAGCAATGTTCCCTCTAAGCTGAGCGCGTGAGCGATCGCTCACACGAATTCAGAGCGTCGCTCATACTTCCCGCACGATTGCTCATTCCGACGGCGTCGCTCGTACTTATCGCACGATCGCTCACTCCGACCGTTGGAGTTGGTGCTCATAAATTTTTGGCTTAAACAAAATGTCGCTCATAAACAATGTTTTTTGCTCACTATATGCTACTCCTTAGGGGGAACATTGGTCACCAGTCATGAACCTCACCACACGTCAGTCGAGGAGTGAACATGGAAAGGAGACGGGACGCTTCCCTGAGGTGCTCCAGTGTTACACACCACCATCTTTGACGCACAGTCCCTCAGCCTCACAAACTGCTCTGTGTTGGTCAGGCAGTCCATCATCCAGAAGACAATTTAACTAACTTTCTATTCTCAAATAATTTGCCAGTGCAATTCAAAATGTATTTCTTCCAAAGTTTTGATTGACAGGAAGAAAATCCTGCATTAGACCACTGCACTAAATCAAGCATTAGAACATTTACTTTTAAAACTAATCCCGAAAAAGTACAAATTGGATAGACTAGCAAGAAAGAAATGTAGGGCATGCATTACAGCAGGACTCCAAGATTTTAATATAAAGACACGTAGAGGAAAGCTGATCCTCTTCATTACTTTAATAGAAACATGGACCAGAGAGAGAAATCCTTGTCCTTCGGTTGTGTGCCGTTAGATTATAAAAAGTTTCATGTTAAAGAGACAGAACAAGTATAATCCACAGAAATTACATACCAAGGAAAATTTTAACTTATGAGTGTGGTAATGTGCCTCACTGGCATTGCCAGAAATAGAAAAAAATGTTTTGTGTCCTCGGTAGGGTTATGAGAGAGGCATTTGTTAGGAAAAAAGGACAAAAGTATAAAGAATAAAAGCTTGCTTTTTTGTCCATTTACAAAGTGCAGAGGGCGGCACGGTGGCGCAGTTGTAGATGTAGTTGTAGTGGTAGTGGTTGTTTTCCAAACAAAGATTTTTAGTGATGCAGTATTTAGTTGTATGAAATTAAATCAAATGTGAAAAACTGGCTGTGCACAAATGTGGGTCCCCTTGTCATTGTGCTGATTTGAATGCCTGTCACTGCTCAATGCTGATTACTTGGTGTGATGAGCTCGTTAAGCCTTCATACACAGGTGTGTCCCATCATGAGATATAAAGGTATTTAAGGTGGTCAATTACAAGTTGGGCTTCCTTCCCTTTGACTCTCCTCTGAAGAGTGACAGCATGGGACTCTCAAAGCAACTCTCCAAAGATCTGCAAACAAAGATTGTTGAGTCTCCTGGTTTAGGAGAAGGCTACAAAAAGCCATCTCAGAGGTTTAAACTGTCAGTTTCTGTAACTGTAAGGAATGGAATCAGGAAACGGAAGGCCACAGGCACAGTTGCTCTGAAACCCAGCAGGTCTGGCAGGCCAAGAAAAATACAGGAGCGGCATATGAGCAGGATGGTGAGAATGGTGACAGACAACCCACAGATCACCTCCAAAGACCTGCAAGAACATCTGGCTGCAGATGGTGTATCTGTACATCGTTCTACAATTCAGTGCAATTTGCACAAAGAACATCTGTATGGCAGGGTGATGAGAAAGAAGCCCTTTCTGCACTCACGCCACAAACAGAGTCGCTTGTTGTATGCCAATGCAATTTAGACAAATCAGATTCATTTTAGAACAAAGTGCTTTGGACTGATGAGACAACAATGGAGTTATTTGGTCAAAATAAAAAGCGCTTTGCATGGCGGAAGAAGAACACCGCATTCCAAAATAAACACCTGCTACCTACTGTCACATTTGGTGGAGGTTCCATCATGCTGTTGGGCTGTGTGGCTAGTTCAGGGACTGGGGCCCTTGTTAAAGTCGAGGGTCAGATGAATTCAACCCAACATCAACCAATTCTTCAGGATAATGTTCAAGCATCAGTCACAAAGTTGAAGTTACGCTGGGGTTGGATATTCCAACAAGACAATGACCCAAAACACAGTTGGAAATCTACAAAGGCATTCATGCAGAGGGAGAAGTAGAATGTTCTGGAATGGCCGTCACAGTCCCCTGACTTGAATATCATCGAAAATCTATGGGATGATTTGAAGCAGGCTGTCCATCAAATTGAACTGAACTGGAGAGATTTGGTATGAAGAATGGTGAACAATACCTCCATCCAGAATCAGACACTCATCAGAGGCTATAGGAGGACAGCGTCTAGAGGTGTTAGATTTACAAAAGGAGGCTCAACTAAGTATTGATGTCATATCTCTGTTGGGGTGCCCACATTTATGCACCTGTCTAATTTTGTTATGATGCATATTCATATTTTCTGTTAATCCAATAAACTTAATGTCACTGCTGAAATCCTACTGTGTCCATAAGGCATGTCAGATATTAAAAGGAAGTTGCTACTTTGAAAGCTCAGCCAATGAGAAACAAAAATCCAAAGAATTAAGAGGGAGTCCCAAACTGTTTCATATGACTATATATTATATACTAGCCAACCCGCGGCGTAGCATACGCTGCATAATCACACCACTTCTTTAATGATTTTTAAGCACAGGGAAAAAAATGAACATTTGCAAAATTCGTAATTTAATAAACCACCAAGAAAAGTAACATTGCAACAATGCAATGCACGCTACGAACCAACATACAATCTTCGTTCAGTACGCAGTGCCTGCTCATGTGCCCGCCCCCAACTCCTAACCTGAGTCGCTTTCATCTGTGCACCTCTGAGCCACGTTGTCTTTTAATTGTTCTTTGCGGTTTCCGGGTGCTTTTCTATTCTCTTAAAAAGTCAGACCTTGACCCACATATACTAAATAATTATAGGCCTATTTCAAATTTACCGTTTCTCTCTAAAATACTAGAAAAAGTAGTCGCCAGTCAGCTTCAGTCACACCTTACGCATTACAATTTATTTGAGAAATTCCAGTCTGGTTTTCGCACTGGTCATAGTACAGAAACGGCACTAACATGGGCTGTAAACGACATTCTGATATCCTCTGATGAAGGAAACTCCACTGTAATTATGTTGTTGGACTTAAGTGCAGCATTTGACACCATCGACCATTCTGTTTTACTGCACAGGCTAGAAAATGATGTTGGGCTTACAGGCACCGTTCTCGCTTGGTTTAGTTCTTACTTATCAAATTGATTCCAATATGTACAGAAATGTGCTGACAGGACTCCATCATTATACACAGAAGTTCAATATGGTGTCCCGCAGGGCTCAGTACTCGGACCTTTACAGTTTTCACTTTACATGCTTCCACTGGGATCTCTCATTAGGAAACATAATGTTAATTTTCACTCGTATGCAGATGACACCCAGTTATACCTTTCATTTAAATCAAATGAAGTTTCTCCAATGTTGTCTTTAATTAGTTGTGTTAGCGAATTAAAGGAGTGGATGAATGAGAACTACTTGTCTTTAAACTCAGATAAAACAGAGATGTTAATTGTTGGAGGGAATGACGCTGATCACAACAATATTCTGTCATCCTTTAACTCAGTGGGAATCCCAGTCAATTTTACTGAATCAGCCCGCAATCTCGGAGTTATCTTTGACTCTAGCATGTCATTTAAAGCACATATTACAAAGTTGTCCAAAACATGTTTCTTCCATCTTAAAAATGTTAGGAAATTAAGGTGCTTTTTAAATAAACAGGATTCTGAGAAACTAATTCATGCATTTATCTCTAGTAGGATTGACTACTGCAATGCGGTGTTCACTGGATGTTCAAACTGTTCTTTATTCAGCCTCCAGTTAATCCAAAATGTGGCTGCAAGAATTATTACAAGAACAAGAAAATACGAACACATAACTCCAGTTCTTAAATCCTTACACTGGCTCCCGGTTAAGTTTAGGGCAGATTTCAAAATCCTCCTTTTAACATATAAAGCATTAAATGGTCGAGGTCCGGCTTACTTGTCTTAACTTATCATGACTTACAAACCTGAGCGCACATTAAGATCTCAAGATGCCGGTCTGCTTATGATTCCAAGGATTAATAAAATAACAGTGGGAGGTCGAGCTTTTAGTTACAGGGCCCCTAAACTGTGGAATGGTCTGCCTGCTACTATAAGAGATGCCCATTCGGTCTCAGCTTTTAAATCCCGGCTGAAGACTCACTACTTTAGTTTAGCATATCCTGACTAGAGCTGCTGATTAACTGTAGAGACTGCATCTCTGTTGTTAGTCATTAGCACTTAAACATAAGTAACATGACAGTTAGAATTGTATAATAATCCTCACTTATTCTGTTTTTCTTCTCGGTACTCAAATGTGGCACTTGGTGCCACGGCCCACCTGCCAAGTTGTTTTGCCTGCCTAAGGAAAAGTCATCTGTGATGGAGGATCACAGGAATCATCGGGTAGAGGGGTCCTTTCATCGGATTGGCTGGCCCAGCACTGTTTCAGCCGTGGAATGGCCAAATGGGGGAGGCAGCTTGAAGGATGAGGTCTCCAGGACTCTACACAAATCCAAATCTTATTATGGGATATATCATCTACTGTTAAATTCTGCTCTGTACTTCTAAAAGTTATATTTTTTATTTCTTACTATATTGAGGAATTGTTCTGTTCTGTGTACTGCATTGTATCGTATTGACCCCCTTCTTTTGATATTCACTGCACGCCCAACCTACCTGGAAAGGGGTCTCTCTTTGAACTGCCTTTCCCAAGGTTTCTTCCATTTTTTCCCTACAAGGTTTTTTGGGAGTTTTTCCTCATCTTCTTAGAGAGTCGAGGCTGGGGGGCTGTCAAGAGGCAGGGCCTGTTAAAGCCCATTGCGGCACTTCCTGTGTGATTTTGGGCTATACAAAAATAAACTGTATTGTATTGTATTGTATATATAATCCACCAAGTCACCCGACCATGGTATTACCACTTACTGGGTATTCCTTGTTCGCGGGGAACAATTGCAAGAGCTGGTCTCCAGCACAAATGGGGTTAAATGGCCTACCCACGTCTCTCGACGCCGAGTAGACACACGTTGTTCCATTCAGTGTAGCGCGCGTGCCGTACGGGACACCCAAGGGCATCACAGACCTGTTAATGCTCAGTCTCACACATAATTATTTATTGATGGCTAAACACTTCCGGAAAGACACAGTTGTCTTACAGGGGTGGGTTTGAGGATTGAAGTCCTCGTTACAAAATGTGCAATTGAAGGTGAGAGTGGAATGAGTTTGTAAGTGTTTCGTGAGAGTGCGAGTTGTTTTGAAGCATTGCTAAATGTGCGTTCAGATGTCTCTGCACTCCGAAGCTTTTGGAACAAAAGGTGCATTGAAAGTCCTGTGTGGAATGCGTTTGTTCAGGGGAGTGTGTGTTTAACTGTTTTTCAGGAACAGGAGAGCGGGCAGGTGACGTCACATTTAGTGTGGCGAGCATGTGGGTGTGCACCCTGTGTACACATACCGACAGCGTTAAAAGATGTCACCAGAAAGTTGTCACGTGTGTATTTCAGAGGCATGAGAACCTCGTAATGCC
>NC_041400.2:6092245-6157245 GCF_900747795.2 Erpetoichthys calabaricus
AAGAAAGCCCACAGAGGGAATAAGCAAACTCCAAACAGACAACCTGGAATGGGATTTGGACCCTGAAGCCATCTGGCAACAGCACTAAGCAAACAACCTAACTTCTAAAACCTAATCCAACGGTTAAATCAGCGTTTCTCAACCTTTAAGTATTTGCGACCCGAGTTTTCATAACAGTTTTAATCGTGCCCCACTAACATTTTTTTGAAAGGAGCCCACTAATACCAATTTGTTCTTTTTTAATTAATGATATATCATAGATGCATATTTTATTATACCTACTTAACTTTTATCGACATTTATCTAACTCTATATTTATTTTTCTAGTATCAGAATGTAGTTTAAGTTAATTTGTTTTGGTTTCAATAGATGTATTTTTCATATTTTCGATTCTTGTTTTCTTTTTTTCACATCTTCGCGCCCCCCTTTTTGTTACTTCGCACCCCCCTAGGGGGGCCTGCCCCACAGTTTGGGAACCACTGGGTTAAGCTACGTTTCTTTCATTTATTTGAACATCTATTGTACGTCTTCAGATCATCACAAATTTTCTTAAGACCAATGTTAATTAGCTCATGAAGAAATATATAATATGAAACAGTGCAATGCCCAATTTCTTTATTTTAACTTAACATTTTTTCATAATTATATTGTCAGATGATTAAGGGTTTTCTTGACACAGAAGTTAATTAAGTTATAAAGGAATATATTAAAAGCAATGCACTGCTTAATCTTAGTGCAATTATAGTTTGAGAGTATTAACATAATTAGTGGCAGGAATGACTGTAAATTTTGATTCTGCTTCGCCTTTCCACATCCTTATGCGGCTCGCACTCCGTCGCCATTTCTACGGCTTCTTGCCTTTCTCCAGCTGTCGATTTCCCGGATTTATTTGCAGTATTCAGGAGCCTTATAACCGTAAGACTTGCCACTGAATTAGAATTGGAAATCGCTTCCCTGCAAAGACCTAACTTGAGGCAACATGTAATGTGAAATTTAAGAGGAGTCAGAAAGCTTTGAAACATGATTTATACAACTTAAGTGGAACTTTGTCCTTGTCAATAACATTGTACCCGCAGAGGAAGGATCTTTCATTGTTTGGCTCTTTGTCAGTGTGTGAAAGTCGCAGAACTGAAGTGAGAACAGGAATTATGGATAATTTGATAACAGTATTGACAAACTTGATACAGGAAACCACTCTATTTTCATATGCATAAGTTATTTGTTAGGTATTAATATTTAGGTAACATAACACTTCATAACACTTATAAGACATCAGCACGCAGCTCATTAATTTCTGTGCTGAGCGGCATATCGACATGCTGGTTAAATGATTTGTTAATCTGAAGGATTCACAGGTCAGGTACCAAATATGAAACATCAAGACAAATGCGTCTCAGTTAAGATAGTAATCTCTCTATTACAGGGACATCGAACTCCAGGCCCGGTGGGCCGCAGTGGCTGCTGGTTTTCATTCTCACCCTTTTCCTGATCAGTGACCTGTTTTTGCTGCTAATTAACTCCTTTTCCCTTCATTTTAATAGACCTGTTTTTAAGAATTCAGTCCTTTGAGCTGAATTAAATGGCAGCCAAACAGAAATGAGATGTGAAACGAGTCAACAGATGAGCAGCTAAACTGGGATTTCCAACTCCAACCAAATTCATTCCAACCAATCTCTTAATGAGAATCTGATTCTTGCTGTTAATTAAGCCCGTTATTTAATTCCGTGGCCTGTTGCTGCTCTCATTCTGCCATAGAAGACATTTCCAAAACTGTGGATTTCTCTCTTTCTCCTAAGAACAGAGTCAAGATGTTTTGGTGAGGTGAGCAGATCAACCTTACCAAGACTTTCACCTTTCTTTATTGTCAGATATTGTGTGATGAGCACAGGTGAGCTGCTCGTTTTGTGTCTTATTATTGTTTGGCTGGTCATTAAGGAAAAAGAGACAACTAAGGGGCCTGAGTCAAGTTAATTAAAACTAAAAAGTAAAAGAAGTTAATTAGCAGCAAAGACTGGTCACTGATGATGAAGATGGTTAGAATGAGGGGATTGGCACCAGCAGACCCCCGTGACCCTGTAGTTAGGATATAACGGGTTGGATTATAGATGGATGGATGGACAGATGTATGATGGCCACCGTTTACTGGTCCTGTTTCAGCTCATTTTGTATCTCATTATTGTTTGGCAGCTAATTAAGGAAAAGATACAATTAAGGCAGGGGTAGGCATTGTCGGTCCTGGTGAGCCGCAGTGGCTACAGGTTTTCATTCAACCCAATTGCTTAATTAGAAACCAATCATTGCCAATCTCAGACCTTATTTAATTTTATGGCTTGTTAGTCTGTGCAATGTAAGGCTTTTATATCGTAGATTTTTTTCCTTTCCAAGGATATCATCCAAATGATTTGAAGCCTAAAACAGATCATTTTCAGTCTGTCACATTTTTCTATTAAGCGTTTTATTAAATCAAACCGTGCATGATGAACACACACAGATGTAATTGGAAAAAAGCTACCTGGAGAACTGCTGGCTGTTTTGTCTTTTACATCTTATTGCTAATAAGGAGGAATTAAAACACTCAATGCAGAAGTTTAAGATTGAAATAAGCAATTAAGTTTGGAGAACCTTAACAAGCGAGACCACTAAAATGAAGCATCAAAATGTCACTTAAGCAATATATGCTTCATCAGCAATAATTGAGTTCTCGTTAAGGAACTGAGTTGAAACAAAAACCTGTAGCCACTGCGGCTCACCAGGACCGACGTTGCCTACCCCTGAATTAAGGGGTCTGAGTCTTCAACTTTAAGTCAGTTGCAATGAATTCAAAAGAAGTTAATTAGAAGCAAAAATGGGACACTAATTAAGAAAAACGGTGAGAATGAAAACCAGCAGCCACTGCGGCCCTCCAGGCCTGGAGTTAGGGACCCCTAATCTAATATTTATGAGGCAATCATCTTTACAATTCTCTTTACAATTGTTGCTTTCAGACCTATAACTGAATGTATACTAAACGATTTCTTTCAAATAAAAATAAAGAAATCAAGCAGAACAACGTCTCATTGCATGCATAATGGCTAACACGGTACAACACCCTAGTACTACAAATAAAAGTAAATAAAATGTCACTAATAAAAAAAAAGACAGGCCAGTTCTCTCCACTTCATTTATCCAAAATAACATCAAGTGGAGTTTTGAAAGTCCCTAAAGTCCTCCTGTCCGCCACACTACTTGATCACTTTTTCCAAGTGTCTGTGGTTCTTTGTGTGAAGAAAAAATTCCTAATGTGTGTGTGATATTTACTCTTAACAAGGTTCCAACTGTGTCCATCGTCGATGAACTTAATATAAAGTCACCATCTCGATCTACCCTTCAGTCAGGTCTCCTCTTCATCTTCTTTTGCTTAAACTGTAAAGGCTCAGCTCTTTGAATCTTTCCTCACAACTCATCCCCTGTAGCCCTGAATCAGCCTCGTTGCTCTTCTCTGGACCTTCTCTAGTGCTGTTATGTCTTTCTGTAGCCCTGGAGACCAAGACTGCACCCAGTAGTGCAGCATAACCTCACATTCCTTCTAAATGGCTTCTGAACACTCTGGCAGTTGACAGATGAGGCCTCACCAGTGTGTTATAAAGCTTCAGCAAAACCTCCTGTGACTTCTACTCCACACATCAAGGCGCTATATAACCTGATATTCTGTTAGCCTTCTTAATGGTTTCTGTACACTCTCCAGCAGTAGATAGTGTCGAGTCCACTATGACTCCTAAATCCTTCTCGTGAGGTGTACTTTCAAATTTCAGACCCAACATTTTGAATTCCTACATGTGATACTTTACATTTACTTACCGTATATACTCACGTCTAACCCAAAAAATTGATCATAAAATCAGACCCCGACTTATTCACCTGTTTGTTAACATCTTCTTGCCTTTTCCAATCTCACATCAGTTTCTCAGACGCATCGCATTTTGTCACAGAAGCACAGTTACCAATTTCTTTCGCTACTTGAATGATGTTTAATTTAAAACCAGTTTCCCATTTTCATCTGATCGAACACTCCATCGTAGATCAGGAATGCTCTTACGATAAAGGTGTATGAGGGTGTGAGATACAAAAAACACAAACAGTCCAAATGTCGCTTTGGAATAGTTTGGGTATTACTGTGTGGTCACATAGGCACAATACATAGAAAACAAAAGGCCGTGTGCTCCGTGGTTACTCTCTCAGATAGGCGTCAGCATATCGTAATCTCTTGGACCAATAACATGACTTTTCCGCATTCGACTTATATAACGGACATTATAAAAATACCAGATATTATACTATAATTCAAGGCCCGACTTATCCATGGGAGAACTTATCCCTGAGTAAATACAGTACATTAATTTTTAAAAAGTTTCAACTTCTTCAATCTTTAATTACAGCTCATCCCCTGTAGCCCTGGACTCAGCCGAGTTGCTCTTCTCTGGACTTTCTCTTCTGCTGTTACGTCCTGTTTGTAGCCTGGAGACCAAAACTGCACCCAGTACTGCAGGTGAGGCCTCACCAGTGTGTTATAAAACTTCAACAGAACCTTCTTGGACTTGTACTCCACACATCAATGGCACTATGTAACCAAATACCCTATTAGATGTTTTGATCACTTCTCTCCTCTGCCTACACATAGACATTGCCCAGTCCACTATGACTCCCATGTCCTCCTCAATGGAGGCCAAAACTGCATCAAGGACTCCAGATGAGGCCTCACCAGTGTGTTATAAAGCTTCAGCAGAACTTTACACTTGTGCTCTATATTATAGATATCAGCACAATGCTTAACAATGTCAAGATCCTTTTTGCTATATCACCCAGCCCTTCTGAGATGTCGCACCACCAGCTTCAGATAGCTGTGAGTTTTAGGGGTAAGTAAAGAGTCAATCCAAATAGATCAATCAGCTGGTCAGTCCCATTACTGCAATAGTAAAGCAGGCCACACATTTGCGAATGACGCTTATTAACAATTCATTTGTTCTTTTATTCATGCAGTTATTTATAAGTAAGAACACACTCTTTGAGGCAGCAATACACACTACTCAAGAATAAGCTATTCACATTATCTTTATAAACTGATCCTCTCATAAAATATTTCTGACACATCATAGTTATTAAAGCAATTTTTTTGGAAAGGAGGATCATGTACCTCATGGCAAGGAGCTGAAGTTATTAAAACAGGCTCCCTTATTATGTGGCTTGAGCCACCCTATGTTGAAAAATGCCAATATAGTGAAATATAAAGGTATTAAACAAATTGATATTGATTTTGATTCCCCTGAAGTTTCTGCCCTTGAAAACATTCAAGTTACAGTAATTGGATATTTTATCACAAACAGATTAAGCTTGCAATTCAGAGCTCTCTGATTTAATAGAGAGGCTGTTTGATGACAAAAAGAATATTTAACCTGTAAATAGTGGGCTAATAAATACTCCACGTCTAATGTCATAACACGTAAACTTCTTTCTTATTATTTTTTAAAGTGACTTCTGGGCTGCGGCTCATGGCAGCTTGAATAAGCAAGTCAGAATTTACTGCTATGGCAATGGTCAATGGCTGCATCTGAGTGCATTTAGTTATATATGAAAGGAGTGGAAAAAATAATGAAGTTGGGATGAATGAGAACTCAAACTGTGTATTGATATCAAACACTCTCCATTGGTTACAGTAATTTATTACAATTTTTTATCATGTGAAGGCAGTGAGAGATTATTGACCTCCATACTGTTAACCCAAAGTGTGACTCGGGCTTGAAATTTTAAGTAATTACGGTTAGCGCCGAGTGTGACGTGCAACGCTTACGTATAAGTGTGAGTGTGATACGTTATAGTGCTAAGCCTGAATAATGATCAGAGTTCTAATATTATATAGTGCCTTTCAGTTTTTTATCTATGTATTTGTCTTAGATAGATAGATAGGAAAGGTACTATATAATAGATAGATAGAAGTGAAAGACACTGTATACTAGATAAATAGATAGATAGATAGATAGATATGAAAGGCACTATATAATAGATAGACATTTTAGCATAGTTGGCAGGATTAGATAAATAGATTTGTTTAGCAGAGTTGGCAGGATTATAGATAGATAGCTAGATAGATGTGAAAGGCACTATATACTAGATAGATAGATAGATAGATAGATAGATAGATAGATAGATAGATAGATAGATAGATAGATAGATAGATAGATAGATAGATAGATAGATAGATAGATAGATAGATGTGAAAGGCACTATATACTAGATAGATAGATAGATAGATAGATAGATAGATAGATAGATAGATAGATAGATAGATAGATAGATAGATAGATAGATAGATAGATAGATAGATAGATAGATAGATGTGAAAGGCACTATATACTAGATAGATAGATAGATAGATAGATAGATAGATAGATAGATAGATAGATAGATAGATAGATAGATAGATAGATAGATAGATAGATAGATAGATAGATAGATAGATGTGAAAGGCACTATATACTAGATAGATAGATAGATAGATAGATAGATAGATAGATAGATAGATAGATAGATAGATAGATAGATAGATAGATAGATAGATAGATAGATAGATAGATAGATAGATAGATAGATAGACACTATATACTAGATAGATAGATACATGTGAAAGGCTCTATATACTAGATTGATAGATGTGAAAGGCACTATATAATATATAGATAGTTTGGGATATGGCCAGCCATTCATCCCGGCCAATGCCCCCAGGCCACTAGATGGAGCCCTCCTTGCAACGTGGAGATGCCCAAATTCCAGTAGGGCATCATGGAGTATGGAGTTTTAATACACAGCCCTGTTTTTGTTTGACCTGGAAGTGCTGGATAGTCATGTGGACTGATGGCTTAGAAGCACTTCTGGGTCATGAACTATGTAAAGGACTGTGGGAGATCCCAGAGTTGAGCCAGAGTTGGGTTGGAGTGTGACGGAGCTGCTGGGAGTTGGAGGATTGTATTTGGAATTATTGATATTGATTTATTATTGAGAATAGTGGAGGTGCTTGGTGCACACTTTTGTAATAATAAATTCATCATTGGACTTTTATCTGGTGTTTTAGAGTATTGTCTGAGGGTTCAAGGGAGCGAGAGCACCCCCTACTGTCACAATAGATAGATAGATAGATAGATAGATAGATAGATAGATAGATAGATAGATAGATAGATAGATAGATAGATAGATAGATAGATAGATAGATAGATAGATAGATCATTCATTTATGGTTTAATGCTGTACCTTTATCCCTGGTAACCATAAATTGCGTCCCTTAAATAATGTCTGAGGTCGAGTATTGCATGGACATTTGAGGTTTCACTTTATATGCAATACCTGACCTTACCTCGAAATAGTGCTGGATTTGGCGTTATCACATAAATTCGAGACCCGTAACTTCACCTATAATAAAATCATTATTGAAATAATGATGTAAATATACGTATATGGTCTGTATGCTAATATGTCTACTTTAACTGGCTAGGGTGAGGGCAGGTGCAGTCTGATGGTCCCAGTAGGGCCCGTAATTCAGATGGCCTTCTTTATTCTGATGTCCGGTGTTGCTTTCCCAGATGATCACAGCATTGACTCTCCTCAGATGTTTTTTCACTTTGTTTAGTTTTTAAATGCTGTTCTGTATCTCTACTTCTCCTCAGATGACGCGTTGTCTCTCTTTTCCTAGTGCTGTAGTTTTCAATAAGCTTTTAGACCTTCTCACTCCACAAAACGTAATATTTCAGCGTACACTAACATTATTAATTATTTATTTCACATGCTTTTCTGTCAGCCCTTCTCTTCCTGTTATCACTTTCAAACTCACGAGGACAAGATAAAGGAAAATGGGAGAATGATGTCGTAAGAGCCTGTAATTCCGAGGAATTCTTTTATCCGGTCAGTTGTATACTTTGTATACTAATAAATTAATTCTTATTTTATAATTTGTTTAATGTTTTTGTAGTGATGCTCTACATTGGATGCGCTCTCAGAACTATTCAATAGCTGATAGTTCTTTCTATATTCATGTCAACATTAAATATGCAACCTTGTAATTCATTCATTTTTAGCCTTGTTTCCTGATATTGTATACAAATACAGTAACAGATACTGAGCAGGGACGTGCGGTCAGGAGTCTCACCTGTCATCATGAAAAGTAAAAAAAACTAATAATGATAGCATAAAATAAATGTGTCCACTGCTCTGTGCTATAAATTTGTTTTCTGTATGATTTCAATAATTTTCATCATTTTTTTCCTGTTCAAATACGGGGGAGAAATGCGAGGTGCGGCAGCCTCACCTCCCCTCGGACTGCGCTCTCCCTCACACACTGATGCCTGTGGTTGGCGCGTGCCTGTCGCTGTCTCTCTGTATGCCGCCAATATAAGGTTTGCAGACATTGTCTGAGAGGCAGAGTTCAGACAGCAGGACGATGGACTTAGATGCTGCCTTCCTCTGAGCGAAGTACTGTGGGAAGCAGGAAGAAAGAGAAAGCATGGTTGTTTTTACTGTCTAAGCATTTGCACTTCACAAAGTTAGAGTTCCTTAGAAATAGTGTGCGTCAAGCGAAGCAACGTAACTTCTGTTCATTTGTTTTTGGTTTGTATGATAATAGTTACGCTTGTAAATTCATTAACACTAAAACGTTTCTCACCTAACGGCACCTTGCCTTTAGTTATAATGTGCCACCTAGTGGCCAACTTCAGTATTGAAACTTCAAGATTAATATTTGTGTAAGATTTGCAACGTGATTTTCCCTTATGTGTAATTTGAGAACTTAGAATACATCTACTTTATTTTTTATTGTAGACCACACACCCACACTGTCATATGTATAGTTATATCTGCAAATTAAAAGGTTTGGATTTGAAATCTACCTTCCAAGTTTTTTAAAAGGTATCACGTCCTAGTGAGCTGAACGACTTCCGGCCTGTCGCCCTGATGTCACATGTGATGAAGACCATGGAGCGGCTGCTGCTTCACCACTTGAGGCCACAGTTCCGCCACGCCCTCGACCCTCTGCAGTTCGCATACCAGGAGAAGGTGGGAGCGGAGGATGCCATCATCTACATGCTACATTAATCCCTCTCCCACTTGGACAGAGGCAGTGGTGCAGTAAGAATTATGTTTCTAGACTTCTCTAGCGCCTTCAACGCAATCCAACCTCTGGTCCTTAGTGACAAGCTGACAGAGATGGGAGTAGATTCATACCTGGTGTCATGGATCGTGGACTATCTTACAGACAGACCTCAGTATGTGCGTCTCGGGAACTGCAGGTCTGACATTGTGGTCAGCAACATAGGAGCGCCGCAGGGGACTGTACTTTCTCCAGTCCTGTTCAGAACAAAATACATCAGACTTCCAGTACAACTCGGAGTCCTGCCACGTGCAAAAGTTCACTGACAACACTGCTATCGTGGGCTGCATCAGGAGTGGGCAGGAGGAGGAGTATAGGGACCTCATCAAGGAGTTTGTTAAATGGTGCGACTCAAACCACCTACACCTGAAAACCAGCAAAACCAAGGAGCTGGTGGTGGATTTTAGGAGGACCAGACCCCTCATGGACCCCATGATCATCAGAGGTGACTGTGTGCAGATGGTGCAGACCTATAAATACCTGGGAGTGCAGCTGGATGATAAGTTGGACTGGACTGCCAATACTGATTCTCTGTGCAAGAGAGGACAGAGCTGACTATACTTCATTAGAAGGCTGACGTCCTTCAACATCTGCAATAAGATGCTGCAGATGTTCTATCAGACGGTTGTGGCGAGCGCCCTCTTCTACGCAGTGGTGTGCTGGGGAGGCAGCATTAAGAAGAAGGACGCCTCACGCCTGGACAAACTTGTGAGGAAGGCAGGCTCTGTTGTAGGTACGGAGCTGGACAGTTTGACATCTGTGGCAGAGCGACGGGCGCTGAGCAGACTCCTGTCAATCATGGAGAATCCACTGCATCCACTGAACAGTGTCATCTCCAGACAGAGGAGCAGCTTCAGCGACAGACTGCTGTTACCGTCCTGCTCCACTGACAGACTGAGGAGATCGTTCCTCCACCACACTATGCGACTCTTCAATTCCACCCGGGGGGGATAAACGTTAACATTATACAAAGTTATTGTCTGTATACCTGCATTGTTATCACTCTTTAATTTAATATTGTTATTATCAGTATGCTGCTGCTGGAGTATGTGATTAATAAAGTATCTATCTATCTATCTATCTATCTATCTATCTATCTATCTATCTATCTATCTATCTATCTATCTATCTATCTATCTATCTATCTATCTATCTATCTATCTATCTATCTATCTATCTATCTATCTATCTATCTATCTAATGGACACTCTACTGCGAATGCCAGCTATTCCTGCTCAACCAGAAGATGTCCTTTTCGTTGTTTCTCTATTTCAGACACCTTTATTACACACCCTGACTTTCCACAGTCTGGCTTATATCTTTAATGAATATGTGTGACATATTTAGTCTTGCTGATCGGACATTAAACCGCAGTGAAGAGGCACAAGGTGAGTGAGGCAGACAGTACCGTGCCTCCCTAAAGGGGGCGCATGTGAGCCCAACAGGTGCTTGTTGCTGTTGACACAGAGGCCCCAATAAGTCGGCGAGATCAGAAAGTTAAGTGCACTGCAGCGGGCCGCTTTTATTTTTATTTTTTGTTTCAACTGACAGCCAAAATGGAAGATTAAGATTTTTAATACTAAAGGAAAATAAGGAAGGACTTTTACAAGAAAGTGACAGAGATTTTCATGAAGAAGAATAGACACATGGACGTCATTTACAAATAAAGGTAATATCATAAACGGTTTTCAATTTTATATAAAAATGGGTTCAGAGTAAGAAACAAAACAATCCATTATTTAAAAACTAAATTTTGACCTTAAATAAAATATTTTTCTTGTTAACCTTTTGTTGAACAGTCTATATTAAAATTGATTAAAGTATCAGAATTAAAATCTTTTAAAAACAACTAAATATTTCAATTGAGGTCAAAAGGTCCTAACAGGAGGTTTATGGATGTGCTGAGAGAGGACTTGCAGGTGGTGGTTGTAACAGAGCAAGATGTAGAGGACAGGATGATATAGAAGAAGATGATCCACTGTGGCAACCCCTAAAGAAGAAGAAGGATCTGTAGGAATAGAGAGAGAGGGATTAGTACATCTGCAGTTGGCTGGCGCCCTGCCCAGGGTTTGTTTCCTGCCTTGCGCCATGTGTTGGCTGGGATTGGCTCCAGCAGACCCCCGTGACCCTGTAGTTAGGATACAGTGGGTTGGATAATGGATGGATGGATGGATTAGTACATATCGTCATCCCTTCTCCTCGTGGGTTGTCACTCACCTTAGGGCATGCTGGCTGTCTCCTAAGCACACGTGTGTGACAGTAGCTGTGATCTGCTTCTTACAACTGAGAGGGGGCGTGGCAGATGTTTGCCGACTGGCCAACCAACCACAAGCCTTACCTGGTAGGTAACCACCCACATATCAGATTGCGGTCAGACCTATGCGTGTAGTACTCCGATCTTCACCCTGTCATATAAGCAAACCAGCCGCTATGGCACAATGTCTAAGACTTTACATATCACAGCTAGAGGGAGGATGGACAGAGCGATTTAATCACATTGAATGGATTTACTGTTGTCATTTGCTAAAAGTATTGGAGTAAAAACCCAAGGCCATGACTTTTTATTGTGTCTCTCTCCTGCTGCTATCTGAATTTTTAGTTGCCTTGCATTATCAAGAAGACATGACTGACATTTGCCTTTGAACATACGAGCCTGGGCACATATTAGCATGTAAAAAAATAAAAAAGAACATTTTTAGTTAGACATTTTTCGATTTTGAAAAAAAAAAAACCTCTAGGTAAAGTTATCATTGTCCTTAATATTCTGGTATATCATACATTTTTTGAAAGTTATACAAATTTTCCATTTATTTTATTATAAATAATAAGTGAAGGCTTCATTTGTCATCCTCCAGCAGCCTAATTATATCCTTATACGTGTCTTACAAATTAATTTGGTAAGGGACTTTTAATATAAATCTGTCTAATGCATTATACATTATATCTAGTTTATTAGGTTAGTGCTTGAGGCCCCCAGAAAATATTATCTATTAATCACGAGGCACAGGAAACCCTCAGATATACTTGAGGCTTTCTTACCTTCTTTTCCAGTTCATTTGTTCTCACATACGGCTCTTTTTCTGAAAGGTTCAGAGCGACACTGGAGGTTTTCAAATAAACCCAGATATACATTTCAGACCAGACATGTTGTGAACACTAGGGGGCACACTGCTTTACCCTGAAATGTGGAGGAGAAACCAAAATCAAAAGAAATATTTTATGTTATCAAAGGGAGGTAACACCAAAGTAACACACACCAAAGTAAAGAATGCCTTTCTGTCTTTATATATATATATATATATATATATATATATATATATATATTGATATAGATTGATATAGTATATAGATATATATATATATTTATATATATATATATATATATATATATATATATATATATATATATACAGTGATCCCTCGCTATATCGCGCTTCGCCTTTCGCGGCTTCACTCCATCGCGGATTTTATATGTAAGCATATTTAAATATATATCGCGGATTTTTCGCTGCTTCGCGGGTTTCTGCGGACAATGGGTCTTTTAATTTCTGGTACATGCTTCCTCAGTTGGTTTGCCCAGTTGATTTCATACAAGGGACGCTATTGGCAGATGGCTGAGAAGCTACCCAACTTACTTTCTCTCTCTCTCTCTCTCTCTCTCTCTTGCGCTGACGTAGGGGGGTGTGAGCAGGGGGGCTGTGTGCTGCTGCTTCCTGAAGGACATGCTGCACGGAGCTTCGCATACTTAAAAGCTCAAAGGGCACGTATTGATTTTTTATCTCTCTCTCTAACTCTCTCTCTGCTCCTGACAGAGGGGGTGTGAGCTGCCGCCTTCAACAGCTTTGTACCGGCGGTGCTTCGCATACTTAAAAGCCAAAAAGCCCTATTGATTTTTTTTTTTGACTGCTTGCTTTGCACTCCTTTGAAAAGGAAGATATGTTTGCATTCTTTTAATTGTGAGACAGAACTGTCATCTCTGTCTTGTCATGGAGCACAGTTTAAACTTTTGAAAAAGAGACAAATGTTTGTTTGCAGTGTTTGAATAACGTTCCTGTCTCTCTACAACCTCCTGTGTTTCTGCGCAAATCTGTGACCCAAGCATTACATTCTAAAAATAACCATATAAACATATGGTTTCTACTTCGCGGATTTTCCTATTTCGCGGGTGGCTCTGGAACGCAACCCCCGCGATGGAGGAGGGATTACTGTATATATATATATATATATATATATATATATATATATATATATATATATTGTAGCAGTAGGGGGCGCTAGAGCTCCCTTGAACCCTCAGATACCACTCCAAACACCAGGTAAAACTATAATTATTATTTATTTTATAATAATGTGCACAAAGCACCCTCCACTCCACATACAATAATCAATTCTCTCTCTACACAATACTCTACCTCTCCCAGACACTTAGCCACCCTTCCTCCCAGCTCAGCTCAGCGTCTGGGCTCTCCCATAGTCCTTTTATACTCTCCGACCCGGAAGTGGCTCCAGCCCAGCAGTCCACGAGTCCTTATCACTTCCGGGTCAGATTAAAAGTCCTTTTCTTCAACCCAGAAAAACGTTGTTCCTTCTGGTCATATGATCATGATGTGCTTCTGGGTTATAGGGCATGCATAAGTCCTTGAGCCTCCCTACAGCGTCCTCTGGTGGGCCCCACGGTGTCCAGCAGGGTTGGGAATAAAAACTCCATTGTCCATAATTCCCTGCTGGTCTTTGGGGCACTCCCATGTTACATGGAAGGCTCCATCTAGCGGCCTGGGGCCATCTCCCACAATATATAATGCCATCAACAGACACTTGGACATAAACCCAGCATATGCCAACTTAAGAAGGACATATGCAGTTTAATTTAATGATACACCCCCCCCCCCCCCTTTGATCATAGGGACTTAGTCACCTCTACCCACCCCCCACTGAATGTGTTGCTATATATTGCCTTTGATTCTTGTAAGTCTAAGCATTATCCTCTGATGAAGACCCCTGACAGGGGCTGAAAGCTCAGGAATAAAACTATTTTATGATACGTGATTCGTTTTTTCTCCCTTTGTGGATCTCCAACTGCAAATATGCAAACCGTATCACAGACCTTCTCTTCCATATATATATATATATATATATTCACGGCATTCAAAGTCTGTGTCACAATCTGATTGTATGGGTGGTTACCTACCAGGTAACGCTTGTGGTTGGCCAGCGATCTGCTAACATCCGCCACGGTGCCCTCAGTTTGTGAAGAGCAGATCATAGAATGGTTGAAATAGTTTACTGTCAAATAAATGCAAAGAGTACACGACATGTGTTTCGCCCTCATTCTGGGCTCATCAGGTGTACACACTCCACTGCACTCCCTGTCGGGAATCGAACCTCGGACGTCAGCGGCGATGCCCCTAACGTTGCGCCACGGCGTGTGGTTCGTTTATTTGACAGCATGTAGATCGGGGTAATTACATTCACGGCATTCATAGTCTGTGTCACAATCTGATTGTATGGGTGGTTACCTACCAGGTAACACTTGTGGTTGGCCAGCGATCTGCTAACGTCCGCCACGGTGCCCTCAGTTTGTGAAGAGCAGATCATAGAATGGTTGAAATAGTTTACTGTCAAATAAACGAACCACACGCCGTGGCGCAACGTTAGGGGCATCGCCGCTGACGTCCGAGGTTCGATTCCCGAGAGGGAGTGCAGTGGAGTGTGTACACCTGATGAGCCCAGAATGAGGGCGAAACACGTGTCGTGTACTCTTTGCATTTATTTGACAGTAAACTATTTCAACCATATATATATATATATATATATTGTGGGAACTGGCCCGGACACAGACAGGCAGACACCGATGGTTCAAACATCAACACACATTTATTCATTTACTCTAATTACAAAAGTATCGCACACTCAGTGCTCCTGTACCACAACACCCTTAGTCCAGGTCTCTTTCCTCGACGCCTCTCTTCCTGACCTCCTCCACTCCTCTCCTCTGAGCTACGTCCACTTCCAGCCATTGGCCCCTTTTATATTCACCCGGTTGTGCTCCAGGTGCCTCCCAATGAACTTCCGGGTATCTATCTCTCTCCAGGTGTCCCTGGTCTTTGTTCCCCCAGCACTTCCAGGTGTGGTGAAAGTGCTGAGGACCAGGGCTATCCAGGCATCTGGGCGGGCATCTATAGGGTTGAGCTTTCATGCTCGTTTCCCATGGTCCCCATAGCCACCAGGGTGGTCGGCCACTTGTGGTCAGGACATAGCGTAATCCCTCCTTCATTCCCTCCAGGCGTCTCGGCTGGGTACCGCCCCCAGCCGCTCACCACAATATATATATATATATATATATATATATATATATATATATATATATATATATATATACTATCCGTCCCCCATGGCTTCGTCTGCGTTGAAATGACACAGGACAGTGAGGAGGACCCTGCCCAGCTCCCTACTCCTGACGTCACGCTTCATCCCTCCCCTCGGCACGCAGCCTCTGTCTCAGATTAGTGCGAATATATCGCTTCTGCAAGCGAACTCTGATTCTTAGCACGATGCGAAGTCGCAAAATCAACAGGAATGTTCAAGCAAATTCTACAAAAAAAGTCTGATCTAAATCTGTTAAGTAGTTCTGTCATGAAAAGCAGACAGACATACAGACGTTGGATTTTTATATATACCAGTACCGGCGCACTGCACGATAACATGCATTTAATACACTTGACTTGAGCATTCATAGTTACTCTTCAGACTCTTTCTCTGTAAGTTTAGCATTCGTTTGCTGAGAAGTTGATGCGCTTGCTGCTTTTCTTTTGACGGCATCTTTTCACGTTTAAACAGATTAAGTCAGTTTTTGTGTGGCAATTAGTACGTTTTCTTTAATTTTTCACTTAAGCTGGCACTTAAGTTTTCAATCTGCCTCAAGAATGATTTTAAGATATGAAGAGGTAGAGGAAGTGACAGAGAAGGTGGTAGGGATGAGAACGGCGCCCGTACGCATATCGCCGCATGGTTGCCCTGCTTGCCACTGCTGAGAGTTGATTCTACAGTAACATAAAATAAAAAATAAAAAGAGGAATAACCTTGGTGGTCAATCATCACCTCGAAAACTGATAGTAGACATCACGTAGCATATGTGTACCAAATTTCAGGCCAATAGTTGATAGGTGATTTAAAATCCTGGACAGACAAACAAACAGCCATGGTAGTGTATTATATATAAAGATATATCCATCCATCCATAAATCCATCCATTTTCCAACCCGCTGAATCTGAACACAGGGACACGGGGATCTGCTGGAGCCAATCCCAGCCAACACAGGGCACAAGGCAGGAACTAATCCCGGGCAGGGTGCCAACCCACTGCAGATAAAGATATATATATACAAATTGTTGAATCAGTGTTGAGTGGCACAATGGCAGCATTACCTGCTCTTTACATGGCTCTTTGAGGTGGCTCGCTATCCTTAACAGGACTGCTCGCCTTTTGCCACACTACTTGGAAAAAGTGTGTGTGACTGTGCAGAGTTGCAGTTTTTATTGGCGCTCCTGTTATTGATGATGTAATGCAGTGGTTCTCAAAGTGTGGGGCGGGCCACCCTAGGGGGGCACGAAGTAACGAAAAGGGGGGTGCGAAGATGTGAAAAAAAAAACAAGAATTGAAAATATGAAAGATACATCTATTGAAACCAAAACAAATTAACTTAAACTACATTCTGATACTAGAAAAATAAATACAGAGTTAGATAAATGTCGATAAAAGTTAAGTAGGTATAATAAAATATGCATCTATGATATATCTTTAATTAAAAAAGAACAAATTGGTATTAGTGGGCTACTTTCAAAAAAACGATTAAAACTGTTATGAAAACTCGGGTCGCAAATACTTTAAGGTTGAGAAACGCTGATGTAATGCCAGCTTGTTCTTTTGGTGACTCAGCCCTAGCTGATGTAACTTGTCCAGCACTGTTGCATAGCCCTCTGTTCAAAGTCACTGCTCCCAGCATACACTGCCAACTCTTTGCAATGGCGCACAGGCTTGAAAAGCTTCTTTCCTGTCTCAGTCATGCAGCCGGTGTTGACTGCACATCAGAGGGCTTTGGTAGCGCTGTGTTGTCAGATGGCTCAGCAGGGATGTTGTGTGCTGCACTGGCAGGTGGCACAACCGGGATGTTAAGTGCTGTGCTGTCATGCTGTGCAGCAGGGGGGTATTAATGCTGATCCGCTGTAGACACAGTTATCCTTGTACCTGTCAGTCTGCTGTTTTCCTTTACGGAAGTTCCGCCTATGTCCGTGAACAAGGGCTGATGGACCTTAGCAGATGGAGGAGCGGTGGTGGAGCTGCACAGGTGTCGGTCTCTCAGTTGTCTCCTTTCCTGAACTGCCACTGCAAACGGCACTCCAGATTACGGATCTGAGCCACAAGACTCTCCGAAGAGCCAAGAAGTTTTGATCCTTAAATCGGACTTAAGTAGAACTCTGATTATTCATGCTCAGATTAATCGAGATGCCAAGTTATCCAAGGTGAACCTGTACGTGTAAATTAATTAATTGTGTCATTAATTGTGTCAGTGAGTTAATGGGAGACGATGATTGAGAACAATGTGTATGTATGAATGCAGAAAAAGCAGAAATGTGAGTTAATGGAGGAAAAAATGAGACCACCACAGCATTCTGTCAACTCTTAAACTCAGTTGGGATCCCAGTTACTTTTATTAAATCACCATGTCATTTAGGGGTTATCTTTGAGACCAGTGTGTCTTTCAAAACATTGTCAAAGATGAGACAAATGAGTCGTAAAAAAGGTTTGGGGCAGCCACCCGTATAATTTTTCCTGGTCTGCAAAAGAGTGCATATGTGTACAGAATCGAGTCCAAAACAGAACTGTTTTGATGAGGCAGAGATGTTTAAAAGCAGAGGATAGGAAGTGATGTCATCTTGGCCAGAAACCAGAAGTGATGTCATCAGGAAAAGGTGGAGTTTCCAGTAATCTGTCTGCAGTGGAAAGAGAGAAAGGATCAGTACACTCCGCCACCCCTGGTCTGGCTTGGAATTACCCTCATTCAGGCCCTTTAGCTGCCTCCCATGCGCACATGTGTGACAACACACTTTACAAAACCATCCAAAACATATTTTTCCCATCTTAAAAAATGTTGGAAGAAATAAATAAGCATGCCGAAAACCGCAAAATGAATTCATGCATTTATTTCTAGTAGGAGTGACTACTGCAATGTGATGTTCACTGGCTGTTCAAATGGTTCTTTATCCAGCAAAATGCTAGTGCAAGAATTATTACACAAACTACAAAACATGAACACATAACCCCATTCCTCAAGTCCTTACACTGGCTTCCGGTTAAGTTTAGGGCAGATTTTAAAAACCCTTGTGATGGACGGCCGGCGAGAGTTTCTGGCCCTCAATCCCAGGCCGCCAGGAGGAGCTCTCCCGACAGCATGGACGTGCCCCGAATTCCAGCAGGGCCTCATGGACTTTGTAGTTTTTATACACAGCCCTGCTGGATAACTTGGGGACCACCAGGAGTCGCTGTAGGGAGGCTCATGGACTCTTATGTGCCCTATAACATGGAAGTACGTCATGGTCACGTGAACAGGAGAGATGACGTACTTCCAGGTTGAAGATAAGGACTGTTTACCCTGACCCAGAAGGAATAAGGACTTGTGGACTATTGGGAAGAAACACCTCTGGGTCAGGGAGTATAAAAGGACTCTGGGAAAGCCCAGACATTGAGCTGAGCTGGGAGGAAGGGTGATGAAGTGTCTGGGAGAGGAGGAGTGGTATTTGTATTTAATTATTGAGTATTGATATTTGTATGTGTAGTGTGGAGTGGAGGGTGCTTAGTGCACAGTATTATAATAAAAATAAAAAGTCTTGGACTTTACCTGGTGTTTGGCGTACTACCTGAGGGTTCGAGAGGTCGATCAATACCTCAACTGTTACACCATCCTTTTAACTTTTCTCCATTTAAATTGGCTAAATGACTGATCGCATGACTGGTGGCGTGTGTGATAAGCATTCAAGCAAATGGTGAGTTTTAATAATCACTTTCTCGGGTCCATGTTCAGTGCGGGACACCCGATGACACCAAACAGCAGAGTGATGACATTTCTCCATTTAAATCGGTTAAATGACGGATTGCACGACTGGAGATGTGTGTGATACGAATTCAAGCAAACAGCGAGTTTGAAAAATCACTTGAATCCAATTATTTATGATGTCATTTTGGGGTCCCGACAGATGTGTCCAGCCATTTATGAAAACCGTTGTAGAATAAACAACACTTGATCTCTTGTCACACTTGCTTTGCTTTACTCGATGACGTATCAAAGGCATGCAGGTACACAGGAGACAATTGCTTTTCATGTCATCACTTTTCATGGGGCATACAACACGTTTTCTGTAGCTGTAGAACATTACAACACTCTAGACCAGAACAGGCCATTCAGCCCCACAAAGCTCGCCAGTCCTATCCATTTATTTCTTTCGAAAAAACATCAAGTCGAGTTTTGAAAGTCCCTACAACAACAACAACATTTATTTATATAGCACATTTTCATACAAAAAGTAGCTCAAAGTGCTTTACATAATGAAGAAAAGAAAAATAAAAGACAAAATACAAAATTAAAATAAGACAACATTAGTTAACACAGAAAAGGAGTAAGGTCCGATGGCCAGGGGGGACAGAAAAAACAAAAAAAAACTCCAGATGGCTGGAGAAAAAAATAAAATCTGTAGGGTGTCCGAGGCCACAAGACCACCCAGTCCCCTCTGGGCATTCTACCTAACATAAATGAAATAGTCCTCTTTGTAGTTAGGGTTCTCACGGAGTCACTTGATGCTGATGGTCATACAGACTTCTGGCTTTTAATCCATCCATCATTGTTGGAACATCATGGAGCTTTGGGTAGATGGTGGTGGCGCAAGCCACCACCAAAAGGACACCGGAAAAGGAAACAGAAGAGAGAGTAGGGGTTAGTACAGATTTTGAATGAATAGTTATTATAATGAATTAGATATACAGAGTATCAGGATTAAATTACAGTGAAGTTATGAGAAGGCCATGTTACAGTAATGTGTTTTCAGTAGTTTTTTAAAGTGCTCCACTGTATTAGCCTGGTGAATTCCTACTGGCAGGCTATTCCAGATTTTAGGTGCATAACAGCAGAAGGCCGCCCGCCTCACCACTTCTTTTAAGTTTTGCTCTTGGAATTCTAAGGAGACACTCAGTTGAGGATCTGAGGTTACGATTTGGAATATAAGGTGTCAGACATTCCGATATATAAGATGGAGCGAGATTATTTAAAGCTTTATAAACCATAAGCAGAATTTTAAAGTCAATCCTGAATGACACAGGTAACCAGTGTAGTGACATCAAAACTGGAGAAATGTGCTCGGATTTTCTTTTCCTAGTTAGGATTCTAGCAGCTGCATTCTGCACTCATTGCAAACGATTGATGTCTTTTTTGGGTGGTCCTGAGAGGAGTGCGTTACAGTAATCTAGCCGACTGAAAACAAATGCGTGAACTAATTTCTCAGCATCTTTCGATGATATAAGAGGTCTAACTTTTGCTATGTTTCTTAAGTGAAAAAATGCTGTCCTAGTGATCTGATTAATATGCGATTTAAAATTCAGATTACAATCAACGGTTACCCCTAAGCTTTTTACCTCCGTTTTGACTTTTAATCCTAATGCATCCAGTTTATTTCTAATAGCCTCATTGTATCCATTATTGCCAATCACTAAGATTTCGGTTTTCTCTTTATTTAATTTGAGAAAGTTACTATTCATCCATTCTGAGATACAGGTTAGACATTGTGTTAGTGAATCAAGAGAATTGGGGTCATCAGGCGCTATTGATAAATACAGCTGTGTGTCATCAGCATAGCTGTGGTAGCTCACGTTATGTCCCGAGATAATCTGACCTAATGGAAGCATGTAGATTGAGAAGAGCAGCAGACCCAAGATAGAGCCTTGTGGAACACCATATAGGATATCATGTGTCTTTGAATTATAATTACCACAACTAACAAAGAATTTTCTCCCTGCCAGGTAGGATTCAAACCAATTTAAGACGCTGCCAGAGAGGCCCACCCATTGACTAAGGCGATTCTTAAGAATATTATGATCAATGGTGTCAAATGCGGCACTCAGATCTAAGAGGATGAGAACAGATAAATGGCCTCTGTCTGCATTTACCCGCAAGTCATTTACTACTTTAACGAGTGCAGTTTCTGTGCTGTGATTTGTTCTAAAACCGACTGAAATTTATCAAGAATAGCAGGTTTATTGAGGTGCTCATTTAACTGCATAATGACTGCCTTCTCTAGAATTTTACTTAAGAAAGGCAGGTTAGAGATGAGTCTATAATTTTCAAGAGCAGAGGGTTCGAGATTATTTTTCTTGAGTAGGGGTTTAACTACAGCAGTCTTAAGACAGTCTGGGAAGACCCCGTATCTAATGACGAATTTACTATCTCAAGAACATTATCAATTAGCACGCCCGATACTTCTTTGAAAAATTTTGTTGGTATTGGGTCAAGGGCACAGATGGAGGGTTTCATTTGAGAAATTATTTTATGTAAATCAGGTAAATCTATCCTAGTGAAAGAATTTAATTTGTTTATTACGGAATACTGGGGTTTAGGAGGATTCTTAGTGTTGGGGAGATATACTATGTTATTTCTAATATCATTAATTTTTTGATTGAATAATACAGCAATAGCCTCACAGGTTTTACTGGAAGTACTTAGGAGGCATTCCTTTGAGTTACCTGGTTTAACAGACGATCAATCGTGGAGAATAGGACTCTGGGATTACTAGCATTGTTATTTATAAACTTAGAGAAATAGCAGCGCCTCTCAAGATGGACTGTGTTATTGTATTCTGTTATTTAAACTTTTAATATTTCATAGTGGATAGTTAGTTTAGTCTTCCTCCATTTACGCTCAGCTCTACGGCATGTTCTCTATAAATCAGACACTCTTTGGGTCTTCCATGGTATAACAATGCTAGAAAATTTTTCAACTGTCTTTTCAGGTGCAACTACGTCAACAGCAGTCCTCACTTTAGTATTAAATCTTTCCACCTTACTATTTACATTCTCCTCGCTATTATAGTTGGCACTATAAACGGACTGATTGGTTAGAATGTTTGTAAGTTTTAAAGCTGCTGATGAGTCACCACACTACTTGGTCACTTATTCCAAGTGTCTATCTGTTTGTGTGAAATTTACCCTTCATGAGTTTCCAACTGTGATACAATAAACATAACAATAAAAATAACAATAAAACATAGAAACCTCCACAGGGGTGAGGATGTTTTCTATTGGTGCTGTACGTTATTTTATTTCCTGTCGAACGATGCTCTATATTTCAGAGCTAGGAGAGCAGCACAAAATTAAAAAAAATGTCCTTCACGTACAATTCAATGCAGGTAGCAAGCGTTCTCCCAAAGTTAAAAATGGATTGACTCACTGCATTATGCACCATGCATAAAATAGAATATTCATAAATCTGTTCAAAATAACTTTCTGTGATCCTTTTTATCGGTATGCTGTACTGTCTGGAATGTTTGGGTGATCCGCATCTGGGATTTCATTTTACCTCAAGATGTAGTCAGCGGAATGCTGACGCTGAAGGGAAAGCGATTTGATTTTTTTTTTTTTACCTATAAAATGTAACTCCCTGAAGTAATTAGGTGCAAAGCGTGGTTTTTGTCTGCCATAGTTCTATTTCCTTGGTGATGTTTTAGTCTGTCATAATTTATACAGGCGCTGTAATGATGTTTCAAAAGAACCTGAGCTGTTTATTACTTTCCTGTAAATGTAGAAGTAAAAAAAAAAAAAAAAAACGTTAAAGTCAAGCAAAAAAGTTTTCAAAGTGCGGAGCCGTGACGCACACGTTTTAGAGTCTCACGGCCTGGGATTTTGCAGCCTTAGATGAGAAAATGTTGCTTTTTTCCGCCACACGTTCTTCAAAGAGCCTTTCACGGAATTAATAAGCTTTAATAAAACTGGAATGTCCTCAGGGATGGCGTGGTAGTACAAAGGTTAGCATTGCTGCATCTTAGCTCCTAAAGACAGGGATTTAAATGTCAGGCCCGTTCATTGACTATGTGAACGTCAGATGCTTTCCCCTTATTGGCATGGTTTTATTTATTTATTTTTTCCAGGTGCTCTAATGTTACTCTCAAATCCAAACACACGTGCATATTAGAGTGATAGTACGGGCAAACAAATATTACCCATAAGAATGGCCTTTGATGGCTCCGGAGACTTACAAGAGATTCTTACTGATGTTTCATTCACAGATGATCCTTCTAAAATTCCTTACGAGAGATCACTTTAGACAAAAAGGAGAGACATGAGGTTAAAGGAGTCAAAATTGAGAATTTGGTTTAAAAAGCATGGGATATTTTGTGAGATCTCCTTCTAACGTTATTTTAATCTCTTTCAAGACTTCATAGTTTTGACTTATTGTTGGGACCGATGTCTTTATCTAAGATTGACTACATTTCTTTTTTTTTCTGATTGTAGCACAGACAGATGAAGTGACTTGCTCATAGTTACTTGGTGTCAGAGGTGGGATTTAAAAACATAACCTCAGGGCTTAAAGTCCAATGTCATATTGCCTGACATTTTTTCCATAATGAGCATTGGAGCACAGCAAATTAAAACAACTAATAGGATCGTTCAGAAGTAAGGACTACAGTAAAGTGTTTTATTACCACAAACAACTGTCCATACATTTCACCACATACTTGTGAGCACAAATTCAAATTGCAAAAAAAAATGTCAAGACACTGCTTGGAAAATTTGAACCCCTTGTGTGACTTTGCTAAGACCCTCAAGAGGTGACCCTTCTGAGACTAATGGGAGAGAGAAAAAAAAAAAAGCACTGTTACGCCTACCCCTTGTTATGCAAGTGTCCTCATTTGTCCGGCTCATCCTTGGTTACGTTATCGACAGTGGTGGGTTCAAGGGGTTGCCAAACAGGAAGTGGGAACATGGAGCCAACCGGCACTACCTCAGTGATGAAATCAAGAGGAGACCCTTGGGAGACCACCGGGGTATTTTGTCTCCAGAGAAATATCTGAGAGGCATAAGACAAATGAACATATCTTAATTTTATTTCTTCCTGATCTCATTGTCATCTTGGTGAAACCAAAAAAGGTATTAAGGCGATCTCTTTTTATTATTTTTCTTTCCTATGGACAATTCTGACTATTTACAGAGAGGCGAGATTGCGTTGGTTTGGACATGTGCAGGGGAGAGATGCTGAGTATATTGGGAGAAGGGTGCTAAGGGTAAGGGGAACAGAGGAGGTTTATGGATGTGGTGATGGGCGTAACAGAACAAGATACAGAGGACAGAAAAATATGGAAGAAGATGATCCGCTGTGGCAACCCCTAAAAGGAGCAGCCGAAAGAAGAAGAAGAAGAAGAAGAAGAAGAAGAAGTAGATGAAGAATGGATAATTCTGACTATTTAATAGATTTGAGTAAAAATAGGAGAAGACTTTCTTTGTAGGATGAAATTTAATGGAAAGAACCTGCATGATGTCTAAATACAGGAGCAACATGGATGGAGGCAGCAAAAAGAAGAAGGACGCCTCACGCCTGGACAAACTGGTGAGGAAGGCAGACTCTACTGTAGGCACGGAGCTGGTCAGTTTGACATCCGTGGCAGAGCAACGGGCGCTGAGCAGACTCCTCTCAATCATGGAGAATGAACTACATCCACTGAACAGGATCATCTCCAGACAGAGGAGCAGCTTCAGCGACAGACTGCTGTCACCGTCCTGCTCCACTGACAGACTGAGGAGATCATTCCTCCACCACACGATGCGACTCTTCAGTTCCACCCGGGGGGGTAAACGTTAACATTATACAAAGTTATTGTCTGTTATACCTGCATTGTTATCACTCTTTAACTATACTTAAACTATATATGTTTTTTATCATTTAATATATTTAATAATAATTTAATATTGTTCTTTATCAGTATGCTGCTGCTGGAGTATGTGAATTTCCCCTTGGGATTAATTATCTATCTATCTATCTATCTATCTATCTATCTATCTATCTATCTATCTATCTATCTATCTATCTATCTATCTATCTATCTATCTATCTATCTATCTATCTATCTATCTATCTATCTATCTATCTATCTATCTATCTATCTATCTATCTATCTATCACACGGTGATATCCAAACTATTTGTTTGCACTGTTTTGTGTTTTTTTGTATCTCACACCTTCATACTCCTTTATCGTAAGAGCATCCCTTATCTATGATGGAGCATTCAATCAGAAGGAAATATGAAGCTGGTTTTAAATTAAAAGTCATCAAAGTAGGGAAAGAAATTGGTAACCGCGCTGCTGCAACAAAATTCGATGCATCTGAGAAACTGGTGCGAGCCTTGAGGAAGTGTCTCATTTTTGAACAGGCATCGGAGTTTGATTTTATGATCGATTTTTTCAGGTTTGATGACCCGACTTCTACGTGAGTATATACGGTAGGTGATTCTTAAATGAAACAGAAATGAGATTCTCTTTAAAGTCTCGTGAGGCCATCAAAGATCAGTCTTTAAGCAGTAACGTTTTCCTATGTGGCAACAGTTCCCTCCACCATAACCCCCAGCTTAGAAGAAGAAGAAGCCATGCGGCTCCTACAAGAAGCACTTTATTTTTGTCTTAATAGTGAAAACTGACGGCAGGCAACATGTTCATTCATTTCACCTAAAATAAATACACACGGCTCTAGGGGATGACTCTTTCCTTTAATTATCTCCCCAGTACCTGCGTGATTGACAGGTGACCTCCTCTGATAAGTAGACTCAGCCACTTTAAATGCGGTGATTAACAGTAGGGAAGAGAAATGCCAAAAAAACTGAATATCCAGCCTGAAGTGTGGATTTACCAGCAAGCTGAAATGCGTGTAACTCCAAGATGGAATAATGAGTCTCGGCTCAAAGGCCACAATGGCACCACATGTAGTTTTGTGGTACTTGAGATTTCCGTAGACGGTGGCGTGCAGAGGACTCTGCTGACAGGGGATCCTTGTGGAAATGCAGAATGAGTCAATTAGGTCGGGTCTCAGATATTTTTTTTTTTTGCGTGTCTTTACTCAGCAGCCCTCAGGCTTAGCTTTGAGAAGTGGGCAACCGAGATGTCATGTCATTTTTCTTTTTAACTCGCTTAATCCGGATCTGTTTTGGTGGGCTTGGAGATATGTGAGGCCTGGAGCTTAACCCAGCTAGCATAAGGGCGCAACGCAGGAGCAAATGCTGGACAGGGTGCCAGTCCATCGAAGGGTAAACAGACACGGGGCCAATTTGGTGGGCAGTCAACCAAGACGCTGTGATCAATTTGACAGCAGGCGGTGTTCCCTCCACGGCAATAATGAGATACCTGACTGACACTCACACTTGCCTGTGCACACTCAATCAACCAGGCACCTCCATTATCCCTTTAGGGGAACGCAATCGCGCACAACCAAACCCCCCCAGCTCCCGGATTGGAGTCTGCACGCCACGGGCCGCGATTATTTATTTAAAATGTGCCTGAAGCCACGGACCATGTATCACACACACAAGGGGCTCATGTGTTCCAAGTAGTGTCTTGACATTTTTTTGTAATTTGAATGTATTTGCATTGTGTGCTCAGTAATATGTGGTGAAATGTATGGACGTCTGTTTGTGGTAATCAAACACTTTGCTACAAATATAAAATTGTAGTCCTTGCTTTAGAATAATACTATTAATTGCTCTAATTTATATTGTTTCCTTCCAATTATATCACACTCTGGAAGACAAGGCAGATAATATGACATTGGACTTCAGGCCCTGAGGGTTTTTGTTTAAATCCCACTTCGCACTAGGAGCAAGTCACTTCATCTGCCTGTGCAGAAACAAATGCCACATGGGCTGGACAGCCATCCATGGCCAGGAGAAGGGATGGTTCCTTACCCGGATGGGAAGACCAAAACGGAATGGATGGACAGCTCACTAGGAAAGAAAGATGTCGCTAGAAGTTTTCTATTCTCCCAGCACGATAAATGGCAGCAGCCTCAGATGTCACTGCCCTCTTGGAAACCAGCAAGGCATGCTGGGAGATGTAGTTTGCCAGAACAGACCTGCTGGAGTCACTGGGGTCCACAAGAAGGCATTGCAGGGAGACAAGCTCCCTGTTATAATGGACTTCCATGTATCCTCGTGTGTGTCTGTAGTCAGGCTGAACGTCTACAATGGCATCCCAGATGGGACACCAATGAAGACAATGTCCTCATCAGTGGGAATCATTTGTGGGATGTCTTGGGACATCAGGTGATCCCACACATCCTGTTTCTTTTTGTTGAAGAGATCATTCTGTCGACCCGATTCGGCGCTGCTCTGACCCTCTCGCAGGACTGGATGCTGCGACCAATAGGTCTCTGCTGAGCAGAGTTAGATATGTAGATGCCACATGGGCTGGATGGCCATCCCGGCCAAGTAAGGGGATGGTTCCTTACCTGGATGGGAGGACCAAAAAGGGATGGACGGACAGCTCACTAGGAAAGGAAGGTTTTTATTCCCCAAGCACAATAGATGGCAGCAGCCCTGGATGTCGGTGGCCCCTAGGCAACCAGCAAGGCATGCCGGAAGTTGTAGTTCGGCAGAGCAGACCTGCTGGAGTCACTGGGAGCCTCAAGAAGGCATTGCTTTGGAGACAAGCTCCCTGTTATAATGGACTTCTGTGTGTCCTCGTGTGTGTCTGTAGTCGGGCTGAATGTCCACAATGGCATCCCAGATGGGACAGTGGTGCCCCCTTAGGTATGGGGTCGGGGGCTGTCACCCCACTTGCCACCCCCAAACACTGCTCTTGGCTTCAGGTATGTGTTCTTGCCAATTTCTTGCCTCACACTTCCTTTCATCCTACACTTACACAGATCGATGAAATGCATGTGCTCCAAATAACAATATATCATATTATTTACCCGATACAACTCCAGGCACCTCACACGCAGATAAGGAGCCTTGAGCAAGGAGAACTTTTTGCCCGAGTTGAGCCCTGTTCAGGTTTGGATGGGATAGCAGGCTGCTTTCTGCTTGTGCTGATCGACACATTTATAAAACAAAAAGACGCCGATGGTAGAGGTGCCAAGGAATTTAAGGTGGCCCGGGATTATGAGTTTTTTCGTAAGCTTCAGGGATTCTAGTGTTAAGCCGTATGTCAAATTGGCTCACAAAGTGTCCCAGGTCCCATGCTAACTACCAGTAGCATAAATTGATCTTTGAGTCTCCAGGAAAGTGATGTGTTGGCTGAAAGATTAAGAATTAGCCATGTGGAGCTGCACCGATCCAAACAAACTTTAAAGAGCCTTTCAAGAGAGATAATAATAGTAATAATAATAACAAAAAAATTATTAACATTTAAAGGCATTTCTATCTTCTTGATGAGACAAAAAAGTGCAAACCAGATCGGAAACAAAAAAGATGTGCCAGCTGCGTGATGATTATAATCGGAAAGCGGGAAAATACGTAGAAATGTGTGTACTCCAGGTTTTATATATCTGATTTTTTTTTATTGCTGTGTGCACTCTCCAGTTTTTTGGTGTATGCATATTTTCACGCTCAAAAATACATAAAAGGTTTATAACCAAGACCCCAGAACTCAATCAATTTTTTGGGGGGTGTTCCACATACTTTTGAATTTGCTAATGCGGTGAATTTCACCTACTGAGAAACACCATTTGTTTTCTCAATTTCTTTTGCGATTTCAGATTTTTGTGAGTTGTTTAGTTCTTTACCACTTAGCGTTACCGATCTTGAGGAATCGGTAAATTTATCTGCAGTAATTTTGATATTGTGGAGGCGCTGTTGCCCCGTAAAACCCACCAGACAGATGTCCAAAACACACTTATAAAAAGCACCAAGAAGAATTTTAATATCTTTCTTCAGATACAGTGCACAAAGCACCACACTCGCCACAATTCTCCAACACTAATAATAATCAATACAATAAATCAATCTTCCACTCCTAGCAGCTTAGTCACCCAACCTCCCAACTCCGGCTCTCTTTGCTGGTTTTCCCAAAGTCCTTTAAATAGTCCATGACCCGGAAGTGTTTCTTCTCCGGGTCAACTGCCACATCCTCATTCCTCAAATAGCCCGGAAGTACTGCAGGCTTCCGTCCTTGTGACTTTGAAGTACTTCCGGGTTGTAGTAATAATGTAAATCCCCAGGTTCTTTATGAGCTCCCCCTGGCAGCACCCATGACCCCCAACAGGGCTGAGGAAATGGACTCCATGTCCCAGGATGCTCTGAAGGAATCCGGGGAACCGTTGCCATCCAGGTGAGCTGCCACCTAGCGTCCCCAGGGGAGGCAGTATCCAGAAAAGCCTGCCTTCCTCCATTCTTCTTGCTTTGGGATGTCACGACTGGATTGAACAGCCAGCCGTCTATCACAATATGAAATTAGTTCCAATACAGGAGGCACGTCTTTGTCATGCTTGTCTGCACACACGATGCTCTCGAACACCGTCAGGCCAAGTGAGTTTTGTATATTTGTGGAGCAGACTTCCTTTTGCCGTCTATCGTCAAGGACCATAAAATTCCAGTCTTGTCATCGTCACGTCAGTCGATATTCATGTGCAATGTGCCCAGACGTGGAAGCTGACGCGTGCAACAGAGCCAACCAGCTGCACAATAGACTACAGGTACAGAGCAGTATTCAGATTAATCAAGAGTAGAAGAGCTGTCACCTACGCAGGGGTGGCTAATTTAGAATGTCTTAAAGGCTGTTTGTGTTCAGAGCCATGAGAAATGAGGCCTGGCTGTACAAGCCATTGACTGCTGTCTGACAATCTGCAGAGTAGAAGTGAGAAATAACGGCTAAATGGAGAAAGGAAATTCACTCGGGCCGAGCGCCTGTCGCGTTTAATTGAGTTTACAGGAAAACCAGGGGCAGGGGATTCTGCTTTGTTTTCTGGAGGTTTATTTATTTATTTGTTAAACCATTTTCCTTTTAATGAACAATGTGTAACTTTTACAGTGTATTACATACAAAGCAATAACGATGGTAATGGCAGTTTCGTTTTTTTTTTCTTTTATTGTTGTCCTGATAAAAACCAAGATGCAAGCCTTTAATGACCTCTTGGGCACAAGCCATCAGCAGTGTGTCTGTCTGCAGAGAGAGTGTCGACCGCGTCGAGAGCTTTACTTACCTCAGCAGTGGCATACATGTTAGAACATTAGAACACTCTAGACGTGAACGGGCCATTCAGCCTGTTGTGATGTAAGATTTTGCATATAACTTGATAAATATTTTGTATTAGCCAACCCGCGGCGTACCATACGCCGCATAATCAGGCCGCTTTTTTAATGAATTTTAAGCACAGGGAGAAAATTAACATTTGAAAAATCAGTAATGTAATAAATCGCCAAGAAAAGTAACATTTCATGTGCCCACCCCCAACTCGTCACCTGAGTCGTTTTCCTCTTTGCACAGTCCACATGCACCTGTGAGTCACGTAGACTTTTCATTGTTGTTTGCAGTTTTGACTGCTTTTCTATATATAATCCACCAAATCACCCGACCATGGTAGTACCGACGGGTGTGTACAAAGGGCAGGGACGTAATCAGTGCGAGCGTATGACCCGCTAGCCATGTTTTTGAAAGTTTGGCCCTGTGCCTTATTAATTGCCATCGCAAAGGCAAATCTAACAGGAAATTGTCTTTGCGTTAAAGTAAAACGTCAAATTATCCGCGACAAACAAACTGTTTTACACGCTGCATACCAACCCCTGGCGTAGTATACGCCGCATAATCGACGCATACGCTTTTTTAATGTTTTTTAAGCAGAGGGTAAAAATTGAACATTTGCAAAATCCGTAACGCTGCTTTCAGTAAGTACAATGCACATGCATTTAATTTGTCAGCCACTTTTTGCCAGCCGTCATTTCTGGTTTGGGCTGCTTTGGCAGTGTTACCGCTTGTGCATATTAAATCTTGAAATCCTTCGAGAAACTAATTAACTAACTAACACCCACCCACCCAGCTTGTGTGAAAAAAATGGGCCTGTTCTTTCATCATTTTGTTGCAGCCTATCAAAGACTTGCTGATCATGTTTTCTAGACTCAATATACATTGACTTTTCACTCAGCGCAAGGGCGCGCATTCATCTCGGATTATTACATCCAGCTAGTCTGCTAGACACGTCTCTGCAACATCGCATGGACATCAGGGACAGTGCCTCTGGATTGGCAGACCGGGGTGGTGGTCCCCCTCTTTAAGAAAGGCGACCGGAGGGTGTGTTCCAACTACAGAGGGATCACACTCCTCAGCCTCCCTGGAAAAGTCTATTCGGGGGTCCTGGAGAGAAGGGTCCGTCGGATAGTCGGGCCTCGGATTCAGGAGGAACAGTGTGGTCGCGGAACAGTGGACCAGCTCTATACCCTTAGCAGGGTCCTGGAGGGTGCATGGGAGTTTGCCCAACCAGTCTACATGTGTTTTGTGGACTTGGAAAAGGCGTTCAACCGTGTCCCTCGGGGAATCCTGTGGGGGGTACTCCGGGAGTATGGGGTACCGGACCCCCTGATAAGGGCTGTTCAGTCCCTGTACGATCGCTGTCAGAGCTTGGTCCGCATTGCCGGTAGTAAGTCGAACCCGTTTCCAGTGAGAGTTGGACTCCACCAGGGCTGCCCTTTGTCACCGATTCTGTACATAACTTTTATGGACAGAATTTCTAGGCGCAGCCAGGGTGTTGAGGGGGTCAGGTTTGGTGGACTCAGGATTGGGTCACTGCTTTTTGCAGATGATGTTGTCCTGTTTGCTTCATCAGGCCGTGATCTTCAGCTCTCTCTGGATCGGTTCGCAGCTGAGTGTGAAGTGGCTGGGATGGGAATCAGCACCTCCAAATCCGAGACCATGGTCCTCAGCCGGAAAAGGGTGGAGTGCCCTCTCAGGGTTGGTAGCGAGATCCTGCCTCAAGTGGAGGAGTTCAATTATCTCGGGGTCTTGTTCACGAGTGAGGGAAGAATGGAGCGTGAGATCGACAGGCGGATCGGTGCTGCGTCCACAGTGATGCGGGCTCTGCATCAGTCTGTCGTGGTGAAAAAGGAGCTGAGCCATAAGGCGAAGCTCTCAATTTACCAGTCGATCTATGTTCCTACCCTCACCTATGGTCATGAGCTATGGGTAGTGACCGAAAGAACGAGATCGCGAATACAAGCGGCTGAAATGAGTTTCCTCCACAGGGTGTCTGGGCTCTCCCTTAAAGATAGGGTGAGAAGCTCAGTCATCCGGGAGGGGCTCAGAGTAGAGCCGCTGCTCCTCCGCATCGAGAGGAGTCAGATGAGGTGGCTCGGGCATCTGATCAGGATGCCTCCTGGATGCCTCCCTGGTGAGGTGTTCCGGGCACGTCCAACCAGGAGGAGGCCCCGGGGAAGACCCAGGACACGCTGGAGGGACTATGTCTCCCGGCTGGCCTGGGAACACCTTGGGATCCCCCCGGAAGCGCTAGAAGAAGTGGCCGGGGAGAGGGAAGTCTGGGCATCTCTGCTCAAGTTGCTGCCCCCGCGACCCGACCTCGGATAAGCGGGAGACAATGGATGGATGGATGGATGGATAGTCTGCTAGACTAATCTGCTACATGGCTGCATTTGAAAAACCGACTTATCCCGGATGAGTTTCACCGGCATTAATGATTAGGAATCTGGTTGGAACCAAACCCTGCAGCCACAGGGGTTCACCAGGACCGAGTCTGAGAAACACTGCTGAACAAAGACGAAACCGACTCAGGTGAGGAGTTGGGGCGGGCAAAGTAGTTGCAGCTATTGATTATTCAGTGTTGTTTGGCTGGGTGTCTGATCTGCGTTGACTGACGTGGCTATTTTCTGCGTATCCCATGATTGTCTTCTGGCAGTGTGAATGTCTCGAGAGACAGGGCATCCTTGTGTGGTGGGTTGTTGCAGTTTGTGACCACCTCACTGATGTTATCCCAATGTTGGCAAACAAAGCCAACAGCCATGTTGCGAAGTTTGAGAGCAACAGTTTCGTCAATGACATTTTTCCAAAAAAACCCGACTGATAGAAACAAACAGTTACCTGATGGAGGAATTTCTATAACATTGAAAGAAGTGTTGTTTCCATGAAATACATTTGAAGCCGTAGCCATGGATGGCAAAAGAACAGTCAACGTGGCTCACAGCTGGATTTGGACAGCAGCACAGACCAAAGCGAGTATGTGTTTGATGAGCTGTTTGAGTTGGCGGAGGGGTAGAATTTCTGGGCGGGGCTTCGTTGTTCGTTTTCCATGGTTTTCGATGGTGGATGTGGTCGGGTGTCGTAACCGAAACGAATAATGAAAAGTCAACGTGGCTCAGAGGTGCATGTGGACTCCTAGCACAGACGAAAGGGACTAACTGGGTGGTCGGTGAGTTTTTGCATCCGGGCACATGAGCAGGCAATGTGAATGCCTAGAGAGCAATGGTAGACGTGGGCCGGGGAAAACGGAGTGTTGGTGGGCGGGGAAACGTCTTCCGTGTTCCTGCAGGACCATCTAAGAAGACGCATGTTTGTCGCGGATGCGAATCGTTGTATGTAGCGTGTAAAACAGTTTGCTATGGTGCACGCGGTCGTGAGTCATAACCAAAAAGTCAACGTGGCTCAGAGGTGCATGTGTACTGTAGGACAGACGAACATAAATGACGGCGGTTTTTTCCGAGTCGTCGCGTCCGAGTTGGTGGGCGTGGCTCTGCGAATTGTCGTCGTATCCAATGGTCTTAGAGTTGGTGGGCGTGGCTCCTTCCTGCGTGCGCCATGGGCGTCTTACTTGTCGGCGGCTTAGTGAATTCACGCCCCTTCCGGCGTGCTTTCCATGGGTGGCTACTTGTCGGCGGCTTAGTGAATTATATATATAGATGTCTTTATTTGTATGTAGCCCGTCTACTCTAACTGTAGAAAGGGGCCCTGAGTTCTTTACTCCAATGCCTAATTTACCATGATTCTAATTACTTTAATATTTTGTGTCTCGGGTCACTATGAACAAAACATTATTAATTAAGTATAGCAATATACTGGTCAGGTAATAACAAATAAATAAAAGTAGAAGAAGTTACCCGTTAACATTTGTCCCCAAACCAATTGTTTATACTACACAAACTTATAATAAACACCAAGAAACTGGGTTATAAAACATCATGCTGATCATGCTGGTTTGACTTTGTGTTGCGCACGGAGTCCCGAATGAGGCACATGACCTATATTGTGAGAGAGTGTCAGTTACATCACTACGGCCATGTGGCGCAACTACCCGAGGGTGATTTGGCTCATTGTTGAGGACCCGAATGGTTGGACCAGGCCAAGGGGATGCCCACCTAACACCTGGCAGCGGCGGATAGAGTGGGGGGACTGGGCCGCGTGTCTGTCTGGGAGTTGCCAACCAGGATCCCGAGCTGTTTCATCATGTGGTGGGTGCGGCAACGGACTGTACCAGTGTATGCCCCACAACCTGAACCTGAACCTGACCTGACCTGAGCTGACCTGTAGTTTTGACAGACATGCAAAAGATAACAAAAGGAAGAAGCACTGCAGAACATGGCAGACATCATCCCCCTTTAGAGAATTACATAGACTGGGGGGAGTGTTGTCAGAGGTTTACTTATCTCAGCGGTGACATCCATGAACTCTGGTTTCTCTCCCTATGAAGTCAGTAGATGGACTGGGAGAGTTTTCAGATCACTGTAAAGGGGTGTGAGGCGCTCCTGATATCTCTGCAAAAGGACGAAGGCCCAAGTCTTTAGAGTCCTAGTGCTTGCTGTTTGTGAGACATGGACGCTCTCCAGTGACCTGAGATGAAGAGTAGACTTCTTCATGTGTGTCTCTCCGGAGAGTCCCTGGGTCCCACTGGTTTGACTTTGTGTTGCTCACGGAGTCCTGAATGAGGCACGTGACCTGCATTGTGAGGGAGCGTCAGTTACAACAACAACAACATTTATTTATATAGCACATTTTCATACAAGGGGCGGCACGGTGGCACAGTGGTAGCGCTGCTGCCTCGCAGTTAGGAGACCCGGGTTCGCTTCCCGGGTCCTCCCTGCGTGGAGTTTGCATGTTCTCCCCGTGTCTGTGTGGATTTCCTCCGGGCGGTCCAGTTTCCTCCCACAGTCCAAAGACATGCAGGTTAGGTGGATTGGCGATTCTAAATTGGCCCTAGTGTGTGCTTGGTGTGTGGGTGTGTTTGGGTGTGTCCTGCGGTGGGTTGGCACCCTGCCCGGGATTGATTCCTGCCTTGTGCCCTGTGTTGGCTTGGATTGGCTCCAGCAGACCCCCGTGACCCTGTGTTCGGATTCAGCAGGCTGGAAAATGGATGGATGGATGGATTTTCATTCAAAAAAGTAGCTCAAAGTGCTTTACATAATGAAGAAAAGAAAAAGAAAAGACAAAAAAAGAAATTTAAAATAAGACAACATTAGTTAACATAGAAAAAGAGTAAAGTCCAATGGCCAGGGGGGACAAAAAGAACAAACCAAAACTCCAGACGGCTGGAGAAAAAAATAAAATCTGCAGGGGTTCCAGGCCACGAGACCACCCAGTCCCCTCTGGGCATTCTACCTAACATTAATGAAATAGTCCTCTTTGTATTTAGGGTTCTCATGGAAGGACTTGATGATGATGGTCATGCAGACTTCTGGCTTTTAATCCATCACTGTTGGAGCATCACGGTGCTATTGTATCCATTATTGCCAATCACTAAGATTTCAGTTTTCTCTTTATTTAGCTTGAGAAAGTTACTATTCATCCATTCAGAAATACAAGTCAGACATTGTGTTAGTGAATCAAGAGAATCGGGGTCATCAGGTGCTATTGATAAATACAGCTGTGTGTCATCAGCATAGCTGTGGTAGCTCACGTTGTGCCCTGAGATAATCTGACCTAATGGAAGCATGTAGATTGAGAAGAGCAGCGGACCCAGGATAGAGCCTTGTGGAACACCATATAGGATATCATGTGTCTTTGAAGTATAATTACCACAACTAACAAAGAATTTTCTCCCTGCCAGGTAGGATTCAAACCAATTTAAGACCCTGCCAGAGAGGCCCACCCATTGACTAAGGCGAATTCTAAGAATATTATGATCAATGGTGTCAAATGCGGCACTCAGATCTAAGAGGATGAGAACAGATAAATGGCCTCTGTCTGCATTTACCCGCAGTACAGCACTACGGCCATGTGGCTCGATTACCTGAGGGTGATCCGGCTCATTGTTGAGGACCAAAGTGGCTGGATCAGGCCAAGGGGACACCCGCTTAACTCCTGGCTGCGGCAGAGAAAGGGTCATTTACGGAGGGTGAGCCTGGACCACGTGTCTGCCAGGGGGGCTTGCCAACCAGGATCCAGAGTTATTTCATTGCGTGGTGGGTGCGTCAACACGCTATACCAGTGCCTGCTCCCCAACCTGACCTGACCTGTTGTATTGTGCTTTACTGTATTTTATTCTGTTTATTGTTATTGTATATTTTATCGTAAGGCACTTGGGCTACAGCATTACTGATGCTCTATAAGTAAATTGACAATGCCATTGACATCCTAGTTAGCGAGGGTCTGCACCAGTGATCTACCTTAGGTTCCTCCTTCTTTGGCTATGGATGCTTTGACTCACAGAATAAAAGACCAATACCCTGGGTGCAGGCTAAGGTCACTATGCACAATGCCAGCCATCAGCGGGAGTGGTGTAAAGCATCCCACCATTGGACTCTGAAGCAGTGGAAACGTGTTCACTGGAGGGATGAATCAGCCTCTTTCAAGACTCCATGAACTCCTTGAACAGAGCCTTCACCTCAACTCTTAAACACATATTTTTGATTGCAAGCTAGCTTTTCTCATCCAACATCAGCACCTGGCAACACAAATGCTGTTTTGGCTGGACCTGCTCACAGTTACATGGTGTCAGCAGTGGGATTTAAACACATTACCTCAGCTTTTAGTGTCTAATGTCATGTGGACAACTTTAGTCAGTCAAAATTGAGAATTTGGTTTGAACGCCATGTGATATTTTATTAAACCTGTTTATAGTCTTACTTTAACCTCTTTCAAGACTCCATGAACTCCTTGAACAGAGCCTTCACCTCAACTCTAGTGAACACCTTTATTTGATTGTGAGTCAGCTTTTCTCATCCAGCATCAGTCAGTGGCATCACAGATGTTCTTTTAGCTGGACTTGCTCGCAGTTACATGGTGTTAGTAGTGGGATTTACACATAACCTCGGAGTTTAGTGTCTAATGTCATGTGAACAACTTTAGTCAGTCAAACTTGAGAATTTGGTTTGAAAGCCATGTGATATTTTATCAAACCTATTTCTAGTCTTACTTTGATCTCTTTCATGACTCCATGATCTCCTTGAACAGAGCCTTCACCTTAACTCTTAAACACATATTTTTGATTGCTAGCTAGCTTTTCTCATCCAACATCAGCACCTGGCATCACAAATGCTGTTTTGGCTGGACCTGCTCACAGTTACATGGTGTCAGTAGTGGGATTTACACACATAACCTCAGGGTTTAGTGTCTAATGTCATGTGGACAACTTTAGTCAGTCAAAATTGAGAATTTGGTTTGAAAGCCATGTGATATTTTATTAAACCTATTTCTAGTCTTACTTTGATCTCTTTCATGACTCCATGATCTCCTTGATATCCAACATCAGCACCTGGCATCACAAATGCTGTTTTGGCTGGATGGGCACAGATTCCCTCAGACAGACTTGAAAATCATGTGGAAAGAAGAGTTTACGCTATTATAGCTACAAAGGAGTTGCCAACTCCACATTAATGCCCATGGGTTTGGAATGAGATGTCGAACAAGCTCATAGAGGTGTGATGGTCGGGTGCTCACAAACTTTTGGGCACAGCTTTTTGGCTCAAACAACTTAATTAATTCTTTATTTGGGAGCAGCAACAGTGTACTTGCTTTTTCACATATGGCCTTTGCATGTTGGTTTATTTTATTGTTGATGTGAATTAAGTGTTGTTTGTCACCTGAGGTTAGGCTTATCTAAGTTTAGGACTTGGTGAGAACTCAATGATTGTTAGTTGTATCCCGATAAGTAAAACAACTGAACTGAAATGAAAGAGGGGTCACTTGCTTTTCACACCGCTCTGTGTTAAGCGGCTGCAGCATTTAAAGATGGCAGACTGACAATCATATTGAAATATTATTGGGGTTGTGTGAGACTGTAATGTTTCTTAATGATTTTAAAAATCTGATCTGTAGATCTAACCATTAGCTGATCTGCACTTTCTTAATGGTATTAATGGAGAGTGTTGCAAATTAATAAAAATAAAATCGATCAGATCCCCATCTTTCCCAGTGCATATTATAACTTCACCTGCAGATCTAACAGCCCTTCCATTAATTATACTCTGAGCGATTTGATCGCTTCTGCTGTTATTAACACAAGCAAAAATCTGAGAGATTCTTATCTACCAAGAACTCCGGATTAAAATGTAGGGGGGCACTTTGTTCGGTCAACAGGAAATTCTCTTCAAGCAGCCATAAGAGTGGCAGGGCCTGAAAAAAAATAACTGAAACATTCTGTTTTTTTTTTTTCCTCTATTTTAATTAAAATGCAGTTCCATCAAAAATACAGTCATGCGGTAGCTGATTTTACCTTGAAATGAGTTAGACAGATATTCATTTTCACAACTCGCTTGGCTTCACTACAGCCTCACATTTCCTAACTTATGAGAGAATCAAGCATCGTCCATTAATGTTGCCTTAAATTGTTGCTCTTAGACTAAAAGATGAGTCTTTCTTTATGAAATTAATTTGTTATGTTAATATTTGAGTTAGCAGCACTTGCTATCATTTTGCCCAGTGGGGACTGTCCAGGTGGTCTCGTGGCCTTGGAACCCCTGGAGATTTTGTTTTTTTTTTTCTATGCTCCTGGTCATCGGACCTTAATTTATTCTTTGTTACTTAGTATTGCCGAATCTTATTTTTCTTTTTTCTTTCTTCATCTTGTAAAGCACTTTGAGCTCCGTGCTCTAGAAATAAATATTGTTGTTGTTGTTGTTTACAATGTTTATAGTCATAAACTTCAAGAAAACAATTCATGATTGGCCAGTCGTCAGCTTTCATAAGTAACCTTGGGCTATAAGTGCTAACTAACTAGCATGAGCTTTAAAATAAAACATTAAGAGATGAACCGCTATCTTAGCACGTGTTACATACTGTGATTCAGATCGGAGTCACAGATAGACAGAGAGATAAGAAAGGCACCAGATAGATAGATAGATAGATAGATAGATAGATAGATAGATAGATAGATAGATAGATAGATAGATAGATAGATAGATAGATAGATAGATAGATAGATAGATAGATAGATAGATAGATAGATAGATGTGAAAGGCACTATATGATAGATAGATAGATAGATAGATAGATAGATAGATAGATAGATAGATAGATAGATAGATAGATAGATAGATAGATAGATAGATAGATAGATAGATAGATGTGAAAGGCACTATATGATAGATAGATACATTTACATTTACATTATTTAGCAGACGCTCTTATCCAGAGCGACTTACAACAGTGCTTAGTAGTCTACGACTGTTCTTCAGTCTTTAAGGCTAGTATTAAATCTACTGTCATTAAACAAGTTACCGCTGACCAAGTTGTACACAAAACCATCCTAGAAGAAAATAGTAAGTTGTTAGTACAAGAATTTTTTTTTTTTTTAGAAAAGGGTAGAAAAAAAAAAAAGAGTATGGGGACTTTAGTCCCCCAAGTGCTGTTTAAAGAAGTGTGTCTTCAGACGATGTTTGAAGACAGTGAGGGTCTCCGCTGTTCGTACAGCAAGAGGAAGTTCGTTCCACCACTGAGGAGCCAACACTGCAAAGAGTCTTGATGCATGTCGTCCCTCTTCTTTTAAGTAAGGGTGGTTCGAGACGAGCAGTGCTTGATGTTCTGAGAGAGCGAGAAGTGACACGCTGCTTAACCAGTGCTGATATGTAAGGTGGTGCAGTTCCAGTTTTGGCCTTAAAGGTAAGTGTTAGGGTTTTGAACCTGATGCGGGCAGCCACAGGGAGCCAGTGCAGGTTCTGCAGCAGAGGTGTAGTGTGTGAGAATTTGGGAATATTAAAAATGAGTCTTGCAGCTGCATTCTGGATCAATTGAAGTGGTCATGTTGCCTTTAGTGAAAGTCCAGACATCAGAGAGTTGCAGTAGTCCAGCTTAGAGATGACCAAGGTCTGGACGAGAAGCTGAGTAGCCTCTATAGTGAGAAAGGGGCGGATTCTCCTGATGTTGTAAAGAAGATATCTGCAGGACCTGGAGAGGTTGCTGATGTGTGGAGAAAAAGACAATTCTTCATCTAGAGTGACACCAAGACTTCTTGCCGTTTTTGAGGGGACGATAACCGAGTTGTCAAAAGAGATTGCAAGGTCAAGATTCGGAGATGAGTTGCCTTTGATGTACAAGAGTTCAGTCTTGCTGGATTCAACTTGAGGTGGTGGGAAGTCATCCAAGAGGAGATATCAGCAAGGCAGTTTGAGATGTGGGTTGAGACCTGCTGGTCATCTGGTGGAAAGGAGAGAATGAGTTGAGTGTCATCCGCATAGCAGTGGTAAGAGAATCCATGTCCAGCTATTACCTTCCCAAGAGAATCTGTGTATAAGGAGAAGAGAAGGGGTCCTAGGACAGAGCCCTGAGGAACACCAGTGGTCAGTCTTTGTGGAGCTGACTGGGAGCCTTGCCAGGCAACCTGGAATGTCCGGTCAGCAAGGTAAGAAGCAAACCATTGCCAGACAGTGCCTGAGATCCCAAGACTAGAAAGAGTTTCCAGAAGTATCTGATGGTTGACCGTGTCAAAGGCTGCAGATAGGTCCAAAAGTATGAGGACTGAGGACAGGTTGGTAGATCTGGCTGTGTGAAGTGTTTCAGAGACAGCAAGAAGTGCAGTCTCGGTAGAATGAGCTGCTTTGAATCCAGACTGGTGAGGGTCAAGAAGGGCATTATTAGATAAAAACACATTAAGTTGGTTATAAACTGCTCGTTCCAGTACTTTAGAAAGAAAAGAGAGCAGGGATACTGGTCTGTAGTGGTTAACATCTGAGCAGTCCAGAGTAGGTTTCTTAAGAATTGGTGTGACAACAGCAGACTTAAAGGCAGTGGGAACATGGCCAGTCGTTAGGGAGCCATTAACTATGTGTGTGATGTGTGGGAGAAGATCCTGAGAGATGAGCTGAAACGTACCTGAGGGGATCGGGTCGAGTTGAACATGTTGTGGGGTTGCTGGCCATCAGGATCTGAGACACTTCCTCGTGAGAAAGTGGAGTGAAGTGATGAAGCTGGTAGCACAGGTCGGTTGAGAGTGGGTGGGCAACATGTCAGTCTGAGGGAAGGAACTACGGATAGTAGCAACCTTATCCTCAAAGAATGTAGCAAAGTCCTCTGGTGAGAGAGCTGGGGAGACAGAAGGGGATGGTGATTTAAGCAGTGAAGAAAAAGTGGCAAAAAGTTTGTGAGGGTTGTATATGGATTCATCAAACTTGGTTCTGTAGAAGGAAGATTTGGCATGAAGTTAGGTCAGGGTAGCAAACTTGATAAGAGAGATTGAAAAGAAAGGAGGTCACTGTTATGATGCGTTTTCCCTCCATCTCTTTCTGCTGCTCTTAGTTGTCTGCGGTTGTTTCGTAGTGTCTCCGACAACCATGGGGTCGGAGAAGTACGTTTTGGCCTGGAAGACAAAGGGCAGAGTTGATTAAAGGAGTTGTGGAGAGAGGAGAGAAGACTGTTGGTAGCAGACTCAACAGTTGCTGTGCTTGGTTCAGCACAGTTAGGGGGAGAGAAGGATGATAGGACAGCTGAGGAGAGAGAAGATAGAGAAAGAGAATTGAGATTTCTGCGGGTAGTCATGGGGGTAGAAGGTGGTTGAGAAGAGTAAGTCAGAAGAGGAAATCTGAAGGACAGAAGATGGTGGTCAGAGACATGTAGAGGAGTAGACAATATATTGAACATAGGAAGTGATCTGAATGATATCAGGTCAAGAGTGTTGCCAGCTTTGTGGGTTGGAGGAGAGTCACCAAGAGATAGACCAAAGGACGACAGAAGCATCATAAGTCCACTGGTCTGTATACCGTCTCTTGGAAGGTTGAAATCACAGAGGAGCAAGAGAGGAGACTCATCATCTGGGAAGGAGCTCAGAAGGAAATCAAGCTCATCGATGAAGTTTCCTGGAGAGCCTGGAGGACGATAAAGAACAACAATGTGGAGTTTTGTTGGATGTGTGACAGTAACAGAGTGGAATTCAAAGGAGGAGAAGTTGAGATGGTGAAGATTAGGTGAAAAACGCCACTGACGAGATAACAGCAAACCTGTACCCCCACCTCTGCCTGAAGTATGAGGAGAGTGAGTGCAGCCGGAGTAGTTGTGTCCTCAGGTGTGATCCAGGTTTCTGTGAGGGCCAGGAAGTGGAATGACTGGAGGGATGCCAATCCAGAGATGAAATCAGCCTTCTTGATGCAAGATTGGCAGTTCCATAAACCACCATGGACGACTGTAGGAAGCTGTGGAAATATAAAAGGCTGAGAGAGGTTGGTTAGATTTATGCCTCTTTGACGGGGAATGCATTTCTTCAGTCGGTGTGATACGTATACAGGTATTGGTGTGAAGCACATTTTAAGGGACAAGAAGGTAAAGATAAAATATAAAACAGATACTTAGCCAAGTATGTTGCTTGCGCAATCCTGCGTTGTAGGTACGAAAAACCACTACGGAGCGAGCTCCTGTTTAAATGGTGGGTGAGTGGAAAGCCACACCCACAGAGTCACCCTAGTTCTCTCTAGCTTCCCTCCACCAGGTGCGAATGATCAGGCTGATTGCACTGAAACTAAACCTCTTAATTCCAACCAGCTAAAACTTAGACACAGCAAGAGTCAGAAACAACACAGTAGCAGATTCTAATTTAACAACAGACAATATATTCTAGCTTACCAGAAGAAGACAGCTCAGTAGATATTAAGCACAACTTAGATAGATAGATAGATAGATAGATAGATAGATAGATAGATAGATAGATAGATAGATAGATAGATAGATAGATAGATAGATAGATAGATAGATAGATAGATAGATAGATAGATAGATAGATAGATAGATTTTCAGAATTTTCTGTTCCTACAGTTGAATTTCTTTATTGTGGTCTGCCATCCATTTCCTCTGTGTGAGCTGAACGGTTCCCCTCATTATTTTCTGTCAGTGAAATAAGCTCCAGTATGAACTTTGTCAACATGTCGGTCAGAGTGGAGATGGGTGCCCTCTGGCCGTGCCGTTGCTGTCTGATGCCACTCCAGTAATTGCTCGGTTTTCTTGTTCCTGAACTCCAAGCGGGTCGCTCTGTTGGAATTACTTTTCTATGCGCCTGTTCATGGCTATCAGCTCTGGTGTACATCAAATGCTGAATTCAATGACGTTTGTGTTCTTTGAAGCAGATCTGTCCCAGCTCTCTCTTTCACTCATTTACAGAATCTTTGATTTTTCTATTGATGCGATTATCTTTTCATTTTCTGAACTTGTTTAATCCAATACATCATCAGGTGCAAACAAGGGACACGCATGTCAAGACCTACGCCCATGCATACAGCACCAGTTTATGCTACATTTCCCCCTATGCTTATACAATGATGTGTTCTTTTGTTGTGTGTTAATGCACCAGTGCTTTCACAATTATGTTTTCATGCCTTATTCAGCATTATACAGATGTGCACAATTTGTTGGTACACTTCCAACTCATTAAATAAGTGCTGTATGCCCCCTGAAAAGCAAGTGTCCCCTGTGTACCTGCATACCTTTGATACGTCATCAAGTAAATGAAAGTGTGACAAGAGATCAAGTGTTGCTTCTTCTACAAAGATCTTCTAAAATGGCCTGGACATATTTGTTGGGACCCCTAGAGAAGATCCTAAATAATTGGTTTTGAGAGATTTTTCAAACTTGCTATATTCTTCAATTCATATCACACACATCTCCAGTTGTGAAGTCATTCATTCAGCCGATTTAAATAGAGAACAGTCGTCACTCTGATGTTTGGCTTCATTGTGTGTCCCACACTGAACATGGACCAGAGAAAGCAAAGGAGAGAGTCGTCTGAGGAGATCAGAAAGAAAATGACAGACCAGCAGGGTAAAGGCAAAGGCTAGAAGACCATCATCTGCAAGTAGCGTAATGCTCCTGTGACAACCGCTGCTCCCTGTTGTGTCCAGAAACCTCTTGGACCCGACCTGTTAATAGCCATGAGCTGAGATGAGCCGGGCAAACGATGACATACGTGTCCAGCAAAGTGTAAGTGCAAAAAGTGTCAAATGCTTTAATTAAAATCAACAGCCAAACAGTGTTCAAGTAAATATCTTCATCTAGTTAAATAAATAAATAAACCATGTGCAGGTGGAGGTTAAAATATCCATATAAATATTTGCATTAAAACAAGGCTAAAATCACATGGCAGGAATCTGCTCTTGAAAACTTTCACAATCCATTCTAAGAGCTGACGTCCCCTCTACTCACCCTGCTGGTAGAGAAGATGTCCTCCAGACAGGCACATCCAAACTTCAAAACCAGGTTCAGGTCCCTGCTACCATCTGAGGCCCCTGGCGAGGCCGCCATGCTCACTTCGCCTCGCTCCTTCCGTCTCCCACTACCACTCCTCGGACTTATGTGAGCATCTGCTGCACACATCGGGTCACCCCAGCCACTCCAAAACAAATGCTCAGCAGGAGTGGCCCTCTTTAGCGCCCTTGAGTGTCAACCCTACGCTCATCCTAGGGGCTCTCCTCCAGGCCGCCTGCTTCCTTTCCTCCGCACCTTAGCGTCTCCCGATCCTGTTGTGTTCTGTCATTCATTCTCCCTCTCCTCTTTAAACGTTTTTGTTTCACCATCCGTCTGCTGTGCGGACCTCTTTGTACCACCCGATTGGGTACAGATGGGACCCTCCTACCTCTCCGAGGTGTGAATATGGCACCTGAGTGATCCACCTGCATTTGTACGTGAGTGTGCAGTCAACAGCCAGGCACCACGATCAACCCCATGAGCAGCCCACCATCATCCGTTCTAAGCCTGTACGGCCATGGGACTTGATTATTCATTACTCAAACATGGCACTTGGTGCCACAGCCCACCTGCCAAGTTGTTTTGCCTGCCTAAGGTAAAGTCAAATAGATAATGAAATATTCAGCTCCACCCTTTATATGTGAAAGTTAATGGAATGTTCTTAATGTTAGCTTCGCATGACAATAGAATTGCCCTTAGACCAGTGCAGGATTTACGTATAAGCTACACAAGCTATAGCTTAGGGCCCCCGCCTTCTTGGGGGCCCCCAAAACAAATTGTCCGAGTAAGCAATTGTTATATATACTTAAATATACTACAGCATTATTTGTCCCAATCAGGCCCGGCCTTAGGCATAGGCGAAGTAGGCGACCGCCTAGGGCCCCAGCGTCTGGAGGGCCCCGGATCGACTCCTTGCTCTAATTTTCACGCATTTCACAGAGCTTCCAGGGGGGCTCCACCCCGCTCAGGGGGCCCCTGGACCCCCCCTTTCGCCTAGGGCCCCATAATACCTAAGATCAGGCCTGCCTTAGACTGAAGTTAGACAGCTAGAAAGAAACACAAAATGTTAATCAGGACATCACGTTTTCTGACCGTTATGTACGTAGGTCAAACGTTGGTCCTAGCGTAGGTGATAAAGAGATTGAAACCTTCAGAAATGTAACCCTAGACACTGTGACAATAAGGGCACTGTCGACCCCTTGAACCCTCAGACCAGCCTTCAGACACCAGATAAAAGTCCAAAATGTTATTATAATAATAAATGTGCACAAAGCACCTCCACCTCCACTATACTTCAATAAACAATCAATACTACAATCACAATAATCAAATAAACAATCCTCTACTCCCAGACGCTTAGCCACCCTGCCTCCCAACTCAGCTCAATCTTCTGGGGTTTCCCATAATCCTTTTATAGTCCATGACCCGGAAGTGCTTCTGTCCCTCAGTCCATGTGACTTTCTATCACTTCCGGGTCAGGTAAAAACTTCTCCTTTTCTTCATCAGCCCGGAAGCACTTTATTTCTTCCAACCATGTGACTGGGATTTACTTCCAGGCTGTATGGAAAATAAACGTCTCTGTGTTTCTCCCTGCAGCATTCCCTGGCGACCCCGATGTTATCCAGCAGGGCTGTGTATTAAATCTCCGTAGTCCATGATGCCCTGCTGGAATTCGGGGCATCTCCACGTTGCAAGGAGGGCTCCATCTAGCAGACTGGGGGTATTGGCCGGGATGAATGGCCAGCCATATCTCACAACACATAAACCTCAATGCTCAGTAGAATTGCCTTCACCTGAGCCCCATTTCAAGTATTATAGCAAAGGGTCTGACTTCTTGTGCCAATGTGATATCTCTGATTTTATTTTTAATAGATGGCAAAAAGTTTCAAAAATGTTGCTTTCGCTTTGTCATTAAAGGATATAGAGTGCCTGCGGTGGTCTGGCGCCCTGCCCGGAGTTTGTTTCCTGCCTTGCGCCCTGTGTTGGCTCCAGCAGACCCCCGTGACCTTGTAGTTAGGATATAACGGGTTGGATAATGGAGGCAGCACGGTGGTGCAGTGGTAGCGCTGCTGCCTCACCGTTAGGAGACCCGGGTTCGCTTCCCAGGTCCTCCCTGCGTGGAGTTTGCATGTTCTCCCCGTGTCTGCGTGGGTTTCCTCCCACAGTCCAAAGACATGCAGGTTAGGTACATTGGCGATCCTAAATTGTCCCTACTGTGTGCTTGATGTGTGTGTGTGTGCTCTGTGGTGGGCTGGCACCCTGCCCGGGGTTTGTTCCTGCCTTGCGCCCCGTGCAGGTTGGGATTGGCTCCAGCAGACCCTGTGTTAGGATATAGTGGGTTGGACAATGACTGACTGACTGACTGACAGTAACAAAAACCTGCAGTTACAGGGGGTCCCCAGAACCAAGTTTGGGAAACTGTGTTCTAGACTTATTTCTAGGGTCGGCTCTACGTCAGCGTCTACTGGCCACCAACTCTACAAGGTCAAGATGTGAAGTCGGGACTCTGTTGTTAAGAAGTTGACCATAATATGACTCCTAACAGCTTATTACCGGGTTGTTGTCCAATTAATGAATCATGATGAGCTGATATTGTTACCTCCACAGATGTATTTCCAATGATGGCATACAACCACATCAATTTTTGCCTCTTAAATGTATTAATTTATCTGTGGAATGCATGAAGATGCATGACCAACAGTAGAACTTATCTCTCCCTTACAGCTCATTAGCTCAAATCTGGACTCTCAAAGATAATTTTAGCTCGTCTGTCGGCTCCATTTAATGGGGACACCTGAAGTGTTACACCCAAGCAAGTGCTTTCATAAATGTACAGAAAGATTTACAATTGCAATCCAATTTAATATATACTGTGCTGCACATTTTTCAGAAAGATAAGCAAGGCATGGTGTTATTCTCCTGCAGGTTTAATCAATTGTACAGAGGCCGACTTCATGCCGTATAAAGCGGCAGGTCTGCAAAAAAAATAACTGGGAAGCCACGCTAGAAACGAAGCCCAGAGTTTCAGAAAGCACATCTGGAATCACAGCAAGTCACCTCACAGAGAAGTTACAAAGTAACGTTAAAGGATAAGTTTGGTATTTTTCATGTCAAAGTTATCTTTTCACAAACTTGGTATGCAGTATATGCATTTGTATCTGTATACAGTATATGCATTTGCCACATGTGTTCTAAAGTTAAGCGTTTCCTATAAAGGTTAAAAGGTAGTTGGCATTTTATAATGGAGGCTGTGGGGCACGGAGTACCACCAGAATTATAAAGGCCTAAACAAACTTACCCAATACCATGAGGGTGGGTGCAGAAAAGACAGGTCAAAAAGAGAGATGAAAATTTGGGACACCAGCTGGGTCGTCCTGTTTAAATGATTGGTCCAAAACAAAAAAACACGCCATTAGGCGGCAAAGCAGAAATAGCCTCACGGGCAAAACTACAAATTATAAGCCCTTAGGCTGTCACAGGAGCTCCATCCGGTCAGGCGACTCATTGTGGAAATGACGGCTTCTTATGGTGTACAGACCGGAAGGGGCGGAGCTAAATGCCCTGACTGGGTGGGTTTTTGGTGCTGCGAGATGAGAAGTTAGCTTAGAGCTCCCCCTCTCTTCCTGGCAGGTTATCACATACCTCATTCGAGTCTTTGTGCAGATCCTCCGATGAGCGCGTGTCATGACATCCCCTGCGTGATGTGTGACAAAGCGGCAGACGTTTTAATATAAGAAAACATGCCTTCTGTGTTTCCGATGCATGTTTGGGACAACAAAAGGGGTCTGCATATAATCATTTATCTCGTATGCTTGGCAAAATTTTTCTTAAGATAAGAGACATATAGGTGCGTCTCAAAAAATTAAAATACAGTGATCCCTCGCTATATCGCGCTTTGCCTTTCGCGGCTTCACTCCATCCCGGATTTTATATGTAAGCATATTTAAATATATATCGCGGATTTTTTTGGTGGTTCGCGGATTTCTGCGGACAATGGGTCTTTTAATTTCTGGTACATGCTTCCTCAGTTGGTTTGCCCAGTTGATTTCATACAAGGGACGCTATTGGCAGATGGCTGAGAAGCTACCCAGCTTACTTTTCTCTCTCTCTTGCGCTGACTTTCTCTGATCCTGACGTAGGGGGATTGAGCAGGGGGGCTGTTCGCACACCTAGACGATACGGACGGTCGTCTAAAAATGCTGAAAGATTATCTTCACGTTGCTATCTATTGTGCAGCTGCTTCCTGAAACGACATGCTGCACGGAGCTTCGCATACTTAAAAGCTCGAAGGGCACGTATTGATTTTTGATTGAAAAACAAACTCTCTCTCTCTATCTCTCTCTCTCTCTCTCCCTGCTCCTGACGGAGGGGGTGTGAGCTGCCGCCTTCAACTGCTTTGTGCCGCGGTGCTTCGCATACTTAAAAGCCAAACAGCCCTATTGATTTGTTTGCTCTTCTCTATCTCTCTGACATTCTCTGCTCCTGATGCGCACTCCTTTGAAGAGGAAGATATGTTTGCATTCTTTTAATTGTGAGACAGAACTGTCATCTCTGTCTTGTCATGGAGCACAGTTTAAACTTTTGAAAAAGAGACAAATGTTTGTTTTCAGTGTTTGAATAACGTTCCTGTCTCTCTACAACCTCCTGTGTTTCTGCGCAAATCTGTGACCCAAGCATGACAATCTAAAAATCACCATATAAACATATGGTTTCTACTTCGCGGATTTTCTTATTTCGCGGGTTACTCTGGAACGCAACCCCCGCGATGGAGGAGGGATTACTGTATCATCAAAAAAGTTAATTTATTTCAGTAATTCAATTCAAAAAGATTCATTGATATATTTCAAGTGTATATTTCTTTTCATTTTGCTGATTATGGCTTACAGGTAATGAAAACTCAAAATTTAGTATCTCAGAAAATTTGAAAATTGTGAAAAAGTTCAATATTGTACACTCCTGGTGTCCCACTCCACTCAGCTATCGAACCCAAAACACCTGCAAAGGGGTCCTGAGCCTTGACATGGTCTCTCAGTCTGGTTCAGTAGGCCACACCATCAGACTGCCAAATTGACAGTTGTCCAGAAGACAGTCATTGACACAGGTCAGGCTCAGGTTGGGGCACCTGCACTGGTACAGCCCGTTGCCGCACCCACCACATGAAGAAACAGCTCAAAATCCTGCTTGGCGACCCCCAAGGCAGACACGCAGTCCAGGCCCACCATCTATCTACCGCAGCCAGTTGTTACGTAGGTGTCCCCTTGGCCTGTTGCAGCCTCTCGAGTCCTCAACAATGAGGATCACCCTCGGGTAATCGCGCCACATGGCTGTAGTACCGTAACTGACACACCCTCACAACGCAGGTCATGTGCCTCATTTGGGACTCCGTGAGCAACACAAAGTCAAACCAGTGGGAACCAAGGATTCTCTGAAGAGACACAGCACCAAAGGAGTCCAGTCTTCATCTCAGGTCACTGGATAGCGTCCATATCTCACAAATAGGAAGCACCAGGACTCAAAAGACTTGGACCTTCATCCTTTTGCAGATATATCAGGAGTGCCACACACCCCTTTCCAGCGACCTCATGATCACCCCGGTCTTACGTGGACATCCCCTTAGTCTGGTCCAGCCATTCAGGTCCTCAAAAATGAGGATCACCATTCTAGTAATCGCGCCACATGGCCATAGTACCGTAACTGACACTCCCTCACAATGCAGGTCATGTTCCTCATTTGGGACTCCATGAGCAACACAAAGTCAAACCAGTGGAAACCTAGGATTCTCTGAAGAGACACAGTACTGAAGGAGTCCAGTCTTTGTCTCAGGTCACTGGATAGCGTCCATGACTCACAAACAGGATGCACCAGGACTCTAAAGACTTGGACCTTCATCCTTTTGCAGAGATATCAGGACCGCCACACACCCCTTAATGGTGACGTCATGATCCCCCATTTGTCTACTGACTTCATATGAAGAGTCACCAGAGTCATGAATGTCGCTGCCGAGATAAGTAAACCTCTCAACGAGGTCGACACTCTCTCCACAGACAGACACACTGCTGATGGCCGTGCCCAAGAGGTCATTAACTCTTTTAGGGCTAAATGTTTTTTCTTCCTTTTGTCCCATGCCTGAATATTTTTCCAAAAAACTCAATTTTCTTCACACAAAGCAATGGTTTCACACATAAATCAACATAAAACACTTATTTACGATAAATGTCACTCTATTTTATGTTCCAGGAGCCCCTACTGTAGGCATATTCACATACTCATTACATACGTGCTTGTCCCATCACTCATAAGCTGAAAGGCACTTTCTGGTAAAGTAGCCAAGGGGCTGCTAATCCGCAGTGTCCACCAGCAGGCCACGTCATTTGGTAAAGTCCAGTTGCCAGCTTGTCTCTCATAGATCGATGTCTGTGTAGTCATCCCAGGGCGAACATTTTTATTGGCATGTCAGCTGCACGAGCGTGCCCAGTACTACGATCAGCTAGCGACCGATCAGCTGATGCAGGCACCTGACTTTCGTTTTTTTGATCTCCAGATCACTTGTATCAAAATCAGAGTTGAATAAGTCAGAGTCTGATTCAGTAATAATAAGCAAAACATAAATACAGTGGAACCTCGGTTTGCGAGCATAATTCGTTCCGGAAACGTACTCACAGTCCAAAGCCCACGTATATCAAAGTGAATTTCCCCATAAGAAATAATGGAAACTCAGACGATTCGTTCCACAACCCAAAACTATTCATATAAAAATGATTAATATAAAATATAAAGTAAAAAATACATAAAACAAATGAGCCTGCACTTTACCTTTGAAAAGAATCATGGCTGGGGTGAGTGAGTTTCTAAACTCTTGTGGGATTCCACCCAATGGGACGACACGCGGAAGAGCATCCCAAAGCAATCGCAGTCTCCCAGTGCTGTAGCAGTTCAACGTAACAGCAAATCCGAAAAGATCGCGGACATGTTATGAGCGCCTGCTGTCAATGAGTGATACAAGGAACAAGGAACATTATACAGTGCATCCGGAAAGTATTCACAGCACATCACTTTTTCCACATTTTGTTATGTTACAGCCTTATTCCAAGATGGATTAAATTCATTTTTTTCCTCAGAATTTTACACACAACACCCCATAATGACAACGTGAAAAAAGTTTACTTGAGGTTTTTGCAAATTTATGAAAAATAAAAAAACTGAGAAGTCCCACGTACATAAGTATTCACAGCCTTTGCTCAATACTTTGTCGATGCCCCTTTGGCAGCAATTCCAGCCTCAAGTCTTGTTGAATATGATGCCACAAGCTTGGCACACCTATCCTTGGCCAGTTTGGCCCATTCCTCTTTGCAGCACCTCTCAAGCTCCATCAGGTTGGATGGGAAGCGTCGGTGCACAGCCATTTTAAGATCTCTCCAGAGATGTTCGGTCGGATTTAATTCAGGGCTCTGGCTGGGCCACTCAAGGACATTCACAGAGTTGTCCTGAAGCCACTCCTTTGATATCTTGGCTGTGTGCTTAGGGTCGTTGTCCTGCTGAAAGATGAACCGTCGCCCCAGTCTGAGGTCAAGAGCGCTCTGGAGCAGGTTTTCATCCAGGATGTCTCTGTACATTGCTGCAGTCATCTTTCCCTTTATCCTGACTAGTCTCCCAGTCCCTGCCACTGAAAAACATCCCCACAGCATGATGCTGCCACCACCATGCTTCACTGTAGGGATGGTATTGGCCTAGTGATGAGCGGTGCCTGGTTTCCTCCAAACATGACGCCTGGCATTCACACCAAAGAGTTCAATCTTTGTCTCATCAGACCAGAGAATTTTCTTTCTCATGGTCTGAGAGTCCTTCAGGTGCCTTTTGTCAAACTCCAGGTAGGCTGCCATGTGCCTTTTACTAAGGAGTGGCTTCCGTTTGGCCACTCTACCACACAGGCCTGATTGGTGGATTGCTGCAGAGATGGTTGTCCTTCTGGAAGGTTCTCCTCTCTCCACAGAGGACCTCTGGAGCTCTGACACCTCCCTGACTAAGGCCCTTCTCCTCCGATCGCTCAGTTTAGATGGCCAGCCAGCTCTAGGAAGAGTCCTGGTGGTTTCAAACTTCTTCCACTAACAGATGATGGAGGCCACTGTGCTCACTGGGACCTTCAAAGCAGCAGAAATTTTTCTGTAACCTTCCCCAGATTTGTGCCTCGAGACAATCCTGTCTCGGAGGTCTACAGACAATTCCTTTGACTTCATGCTTGGTTTGTGCTCTGACATGAACTGTCAACTGTGGGACCTTCTATAGACAGGTGTGTGCCTTTCCAAATCATGTCCAGTCAACTGAATTTACCACAGGTGGACTCCAATGAAGCTGCAGAAACTTATGTGTGAATACTTATGTACATAGGATTTGTCAGTTTTTTTTATTTTTAATAAATTTGCAAAAATCTCAAGTAAACTTTTTTCACGTTGTCATTATGGGGTGTTGTGTGTAAAATTCTGAGGAAAAAAATGAATTGAATCCATTTTGGAATAAGGCTGTAACATAACAAAATGTGGACAAAGTGATGTGCTGTGAATACTTTCCGGATGCACTGTATATGCGCAGGGCACAGTGTTACTTGGCCACGGCCCTGCCTGACAGCTGTGTCTGTGTGTATAGGAGAGTGGCAGATCCCGCTACAATAAATAACTGCGCTGTTGCTGTTTCAAGCTGAATAAAGCTGGTGTTGCTAAAGTACTGAGACTCAGCTTCGTGTTTTGGGGTGCAAGACAGGGACTCGCACGTCACAACACACACACACACACAGAGTCACAATGCTGTAGTAAACAGTATACGCTCATACGGATGTTGACTATATGAGTGAGGCACGCCGACTCAGACGGAGAATAGGAGACGATTACCCACAATCCCGCAACAAGAGAGAGAGAGAGAGAGAGAGAGAGAGAGAGAGAGAGAGAGAAGGACCATCAGCTCAGTTGTGATCACACGACGTTCAGCAGACAATGCATATACATACCACTCGTATTGCAAGACCTTGCTCGTTTATCAAGTCAAAATTTATTAAAAATTTTAGCTCGTCTTACAAAACACTCATAAATCAAGTTACTCGCAAACCGAGGGTCCACTGTAATATGCAGAGTATTTTGCTTTGTGCATTTGCTTCTCTCTCTTGCCTGAAGTCGATGCTGTTCTGGACGTTGCTTATTCTACACTACTCAGGGTTTCAAACTTCAAGTCAACGAGTCTAACAGTCGTCCAAACTATGAGGGTCTACCTATAACGTAACGTTGAGTTTTATCAGCAGTTACAGCTTTCCTTCGCCTTCTGCCCCAGATATCCATCCTTGACCCCTTGTGTCAGGAAAAGTCCGCCCTAAAAGAGTTGAAGGCCTGGCCCTTTGCTTTTCATCAGGACCCTTACAAGCCCAGAGAGAGAGAAACATCATTTTTGCTTGAGATACTTTTTGGTATTATGAGAAGGAACTTGGGTGAATACACCATCCTCTATTTGAACCCGGGACTCTGTGTGTGTTGGTTTCCATCACAGTGTCTTTGTCCCAAACCGTATATAAGGGACACTGTGTGGCTTTGTATCATCAATGCAAAGAGCACGATAGTAAAGTCACTGGAAAAGAGAAATGCTTCTCTAAGCAAAAAAATAGTCCTTAATAAGGCATTCGATTTTTATTAAAGAGCCTACTAAATGAGTGGATGAACGGGCTGCATATCAAGTAGCTCCGTACAATAAAGTTTGATAAATGAGCTTAATTAAATTCCCGAGCTTGAGGGGAAGTTGATCTCCTCGTCTACTAAACCTCCTAACAGAAGTGGACAAAGCAGAAGTAAAGTGACACTTCAGGAAAACGTTCTCACATACATCAACACCTCTCCAGCCATGACGTCCTTATTGTATACGAATCTGAATGCAGAGCCATAATTACATAAGTTGAAGGCCTCATTAAGTCCAGTACTTGGCTAATATGATATTAATGGTGTGTCCTTCAGAGAAACCTTGGCTTTTCAGAAGATTTGAGGAATACTTTTTTATGCACAAATAATAAAAAAAAGCTAAAGAAATTGCCAGATTTCCATGCCAGGTACGACAAGAGCTTCTACCCACTTGGCTGACTGGACTCTGAACTCTCTGCTGCTACCCGGCCCTCAGATCTGACCCTACTAGTGAATTGATTTGCAGTACTTTGGTTACACTTCTAAAGCAATCCCATACCCGATTGCTTCATATCATGACTCCTACAATTTTAAATAAGCAAGAAGACATGAGGAGCTGACTTTAAATCGTGTAACATTGGCACCCTGTTATAAACTCATGGCTCATTCACTACATCAGCACATCCTACCACATCAGCTGGAACGGCCAGTGACAAGTCCATCTCTGACCATATCTTAAAAAAAAAAAAACCCAGTGAGGAGACAACTTAGGAAGCGACACACAGAAAAAGCCACAGGACCAGGTGGAGAAACGGACAAAAGAAACAGATTAAGGGTTGGGGGAATTCTCCGTATAATGTTTGTGGGTCCAAGCAGACAACTATGACTGATACCGTGGTCAAGAGATGCAAAAATCATACAAACGACAATCAAAACAAAACAATCTTCAATGGGCTTTTATGGGCTGATGGCAGGAAGTAAGATGACTGAGGAAATGGGGATAACGTGAAGAGGAGGCGATGGAGATGACGTCATCATCTGGGGCCGGAAATGAGGTCATCATAATGGGACTGGAGGTGAAGTGAGTAGTGCAGGACAGAAGTGTCACCAGCTGAGTGATATTTTCAGGAAGCAAAGTCATCTACATAACGCTGGTGGACTTCCAAAAGATTTGTTCCTTGATCCTCCATTTTTCTGGTAAGGAAAGGGAGAAAGGCATTAGTGCTTCGTGCTACATCCCCATTGGCTGCCCCCTAAGTGCGTGTGTGTAACAATCTATTTATTTATTAAGAATTTTCGAAATTACAAGCACTTTTCTACAAAGTCACCTTCCTTCGAGATGCAATTTTCCCAGCGTTGTACCAACTTTTTAATGCCCAATTACTACTCCTCCATCGAGCCTTCACCGTTTACAAAAAAAATATAAAAGTGCAGAAACTTTTTGAACCTCCCTTGTACTCCTGGGTCTTCAATTCTAATCTTTTATTACATAGTGTCTTGCACATCTATCTATCTATCTATCTATCTATCTATCTATCTATCTATCTATCTATCTATCTATCTATCTATCTATCTATCTATCTATCTATCTATCTATCTATCTATCTATCTATCTATCTATCTATCATTGTATAGTGCCTTGCCACATCTATCTATTTATCATTGTATAGTGCCTTGCACATCTATCTATCTATCTATCTATCTATCTATCTATCTATCTATCTATCTATCTATCTATCTATCTATCTATCTATCTATCTATCTATCTATCTATCTATCTATCTATCTATCTATCTATCTATCTATCTATCTATCATTGTATAGTGCCTTGCACATCTATCTATTTATCATTGTATAGTGCCTTGCACATCTATCTATCTATCTATCTATCTATCTATCTATCTATCTATCTATCTATCTATCTATCTATCTATCTATCTATCTATCTATCTATCTATCTATCTATCTATCTATCTATCTATCTATCTATCTATCTATCTATCTATCTATCTATCATAGATACCACATGGGCTGGGCTGGCATTGCAGCCAGAACAGTTGATGGTTCCTTACCCAGATGGAAGGCTCCTGAAAGGCAGATAGGCATCCAGGCCTCGACTAGATAGACAGACAGCCCCCCGGACATGGAAGTGTTCTCTGGAGACTTTCTATTCCCTCCAGGCGCTAGATGGAAGCAACCCCTCATACCGGCACTCGTTCAGGAACCAGCAGGGAATGCTGAGAGTTGTATTTTGGCAGCGTAGCCCTGCTGGGGTCCATGGGTGAGATGCACTCCCCAACATACAGGACTTCCAGAATCCCAGAAAATCTCTTCTGAGAGGTAGCAGTGCTAAGCACAGGACCACAGTGCTGCTTCAGACATCAAATTATATTTACTTAGAATTTCTATCTTCAGAAAAAATGTGTAACCTTGTGTAGTCCGCACTAAAACTTCACAAGATCTTCCCAATAATTCATTGAGAGACGTTTCTCGCCTGGAGTCTGAATATGTTAGTGGTGTTAATTGTTTGTTTGGAGAGCTGATTTGAAGCCTGTGGGTGTTTCATTCCTAATTCAAATACTTTTCAAATGAAATTTGTCAAATTAAACATTAACAGCATTTTGAACACAAACATATTTTCGTCAACTTATGCATGCTGGCATGTAACACACCGGCACACATTTAACATCCCCATAACGCAAGCACTAAATTACACAGAGAGCACTTACACAATTTAATAATTGATACATTTTAGATCTATATTTTTGTTTATTTATAACTTTTTCACCAAAACTTCCTTGGACTTGCACTCCACACGTCAGGGTGCTATATAACCTGACATGTCTCCTCTTAATCTTTTCCATAAACTGCCAAGGCTCAGCTCTTTCAATCATTCCTCCTAATTCATCCTCTTTACCCCTGCAATCAGCCTAGTTGCTTTTCTCTGGACCTTCTCCTGTGCTGTTATGTCCTTTTTGTAGCCTGAAGACCAAAACTGCACCCAGGACTCCAGATGAGGCCTCACCAGCGTGTTATAAAGCTTGAGTAGACCCTCCTGTGACTCGTACTGCACACATCAAGGCGCTATATAACCTGACATTCTGTGAGCCTTCTTCATGGCTTCTGATCACTGTCGGGAAGTCGATAGATTAGAGTCCACTGAGACTCTCATAAGGTGGACTCTCGATTTTCAGACCTCTCATTGTGTATTCAAACCTAACGTTTTTACCTTCTACATGTAATCCTTTATGTTTACTTAAGAATAAACGCCCTTGACTTGTACTCCACACATCATGGTGCCATATAACCTAATATCCTATTAGCATTTTTGATCACTTCTCTCCTCTGCCTACACATAGACAGTGACCAGTCCACTATGACTTACAGGTCCTTCTCAATGGAGACCAAAACTGCACCCAGTACAGTACTCCAGATGAGGCCTCACCAGTGTGTTGTAAAGCTTCAGCAGATTCTCCTTGGATCTTGTACTCCACACATTAAGGCGCTATATAACCTGACATTCTGTGAGCCTTCTTCATGGCTTCTGATCACTGTCTGGCAGTTGATAATCTCGAGTCCACTACGACTTCTAAATCCTTCTCATAAGGTGAGCTCTCGATTTTCAGACCTCCCATTGTGTATTTCATCATCCACAAATCTGCCCAAGCCTGTCTGCAGTCCAAGTTCCTCTGTGACGTTTTAATAAATTCTCAATTATCTGCCAGTCCACGTATTTTGGTATCATCTGCAAACCTGACCAGCTTGTCACTTTTATTCCTATCTAAATCATTTCTACATATTAAAAATAGCAGCGGCCCCAGCAGTGACCCCTGCTGGACTCCACTCTTCAGATGAGGCTCCTCACATCATCACCCACATCCTGTGTCTGAGCCAATTCTGCACCCATCTACACACAGCACCCTGTTCTCCCACTTCTTTTAGTTTGATGCCCAACCTCTCATGTGGCACCTTTCCAAATGCTTTCTGAAAATCCAGACCAATAATATCATGAGCTCCACTTTGATCGTATCCTTTTGTTGCTTTCTCATAGATTTCCAGCCTTTCCAGACCTCCTTCTTCTGACCCCATGCTGACTGTTCAGTAAAACTCCTGCCCTTGCCAGGTGTTGCTCAGTCTTATTCTTAATAATTCCTTTCATTAATTTCCCTGTGATGCACGTTAAGCTTACTGGCCTATAGTTGCTTGGATCTGCCCAGTTACCCTTTTTATATAATGGGATGATATAGGATTTCTTAGGAATTTCCCCAGCGTGGAGTGACTTCCTAAAAATATGCTTCGAGTGTTTATAACTGTACTCGCTAATCTCCTTAAGAATTCAAAGGTAAATATTATCTGGTCCTGGTGATTTGTTTGATTTCCGCCTATTTAATCACAGCAGCTCTTCTCTTTCTACAATTTCAAAGCCACTCAGTATCTCCTTAGTAGTCCCTGTTACTGCTGGCAGGTTAAACACATCCTCACTTGTCAAGACCTCAGTAAAATGTGAGTTTAGACCAGCGTTTCTCAACCTTTAAGTATTTGCGACCCGAGTTTTCATAACAGTTTTAATCATGCCCCCCCCCCCCAACTTTTTTTGAAAGGAGCCCACTAATATCAATTTGTTCTTTTTTAATTAATGATATATCATAGATGCATATTTTATTATACCGACTTAACTTTTATCAACGTTTATCTAACTCTATATTTATTTTTCTAGTATTCGAATGTAGTTTAAGTTCATTTGTTTTGGTTTCAATAGATGTATTTTTCATATTTTTGATTCTTGTTTTCTTTTTTACACATCTTCGCACCCCCCTTTTTGTTACTTTGCGCCCCCCTTAGGTGGGCTCGCCCCACAGATTGAGAACCACTGGTTTAGTCCCTCTGCTATTTCACTGTCTGTTTTTTTTTTAATTCCCCGTTACTATTCCTGATTCACTTCACCTCCTCCTTGACTCCTCTTTTACTGGTAAAATACCAAAAGAATCTCTCTGGGTCGACTTTCACCTTCTTGGCTACATTCTTCTCTAACTGCCCTTAATCCTTCGTAAAATCCTGCATATTCTTTCATTCCAGCAGATAGTGCATCAGAAACATTGACATTGCTTTTATGAATCCCAAACCAAATGGCATATAACAGAGACATATGCATTGCTTTTGACATTCCAACAGATGGTGCATCACAAATATTAACACATCTAAAGTCAGGGTCACAGAGGCAATAATGTCTACCAAGTGCACTGGGTGCAGATCATGAATCAACCGTGGGTGGGTTCCAATTCCAGCAGTGGGCGTTTCATTAAGAAATCATATTGGGATCATTTAGTTGCTAATTAAAACCAACACACACAGTGGAATCAGAAAGTTTTGAGACCCCTTCACTTGAAGCTCACTTTATTGTGCTGTGGATTTCATTTTAAATGGGTACATTTGCGATTTATTGCCCATCAAACTGTACTCAATAAACCGATAATGACAAAGTGAACATGTGCATTCAGAAAGGTTAGCAAATTTATTAAACTCTCTCATGTCTAGAAGTATTGGCACTTTGTCATTATGGGAAACATATTCTTTCATTCCAACAGATAGTGCATCAGAAACATTGACATTGCTTTTATGAATCCCAAACCAAATGGCATATAACAGAGACATATGCATTGCATTTGACATTCCAACAGATGGTGCATCACAAACATTTGCATTTGTCATTCCAATAGATAGCGCATTGCAAATATTAACACATCTAAAGTCAGGGTCACAGGGGCCATAATGTGTACCAAGTGCACTGGGTGCAGATCATGAATCAACCGTGGGTGGGTTCCAATTCCAGCAGTGGGCATGTCATTAAGAAACCATACTGGGATCATTTAGTCGCTAATTAAAACCAACACACACAGTGGAATCAGAAAGTTTTGAGACCCCTTCATTTGAAGCTCACTTTATTGTGCTGTGGATTTCATTTTAAATGGGTACATTTGCGATTTATTGCCCATCAAACTGTACTCAATAAACCGATAATGACAAAGTGAACATGTGCATTCAGAAAGGTTAGCAAATTTATTAAATTCTCTTATGTCTAGAAGTATTGTCACTTTGTCATTATGGGAAACATATTCTTTCATTCCAACAGATAGTGAATCAGAAACATTGACATTGCTTTTATGAATCCCAAACCAAATGGCATATAACAGAGACATATGCATTGCTTTTGACATTCCAACAGATGGTGCATCACAAACATTTGCATTTGTCATTCTAATAGATAGCACATTACAAATATTAACACATCTAAAGTCAGGGTCACAGGGGCGATAATGTCTACCAAGTGCACTGGGTGCAGATCATGAATCAACTGTGGGTGGGTTCCAATTGCAGCAGTGGGCATGTCATGAAGAAATCATACTGGGATGATTTAGTTGCTAATTAAAACCAACACACACAGTGGAATCAAAAAGTTTTGAGACCCCTTCGCTTGAAGCTCACTTTATCGTGCTGTGGATTTCATTTTAAATGGGTACATTGGCGATTTATTGCCCATCAAACTGTACTCAATAAACCGATAATGAGAAAGTGAACATGTGCATTCAGAAAGATTAGCAGATTTATTAAACATTCTCATGTCTAGAAGTATTGTCACTTTGTCATTATGGGAAACATATTCTTTCATTCCAACAGATAGTGCATCAGAAACATTGACATTGCTTTTATGAATCCCAAACCAAATGGCATATAACAGAGACATATGCATTGCTTTTGACATTCCAACAGATGGTCCAACAGAAAGGTTAGCAAATTTATTAAACTCTCTCATGCCTAGATGTATTGTCACTTTGTCATTGTGGGAGGCACAGTGGCAGTGTTGCTGCCTTGCAGTAAGGCAATTAAGGTTCACATCCCAGCTCTTCCCAATGTGTACTTTGAATGTTCTCTCTTTGTCTTTGAGGGTTACCTTGCATGTTTCTGCTATATGCCATTTGGTATGGACTTTGTAAGAGCAGTGTTAATGTTTGTGATGCACCATCTGTTGGAATGAAAAATGCAACACTTCTGCTATATACCAGGTTGGATGGATTGATGGCTGGATAAACTGAAAGGGCATGTGGTGTACAGATAATCCTTAAAAGGACATAGATAGTTTAGTAGGCAACTCCTGAGAAAGTGAAGAAAAATAATCAGACCCCATAATAAATCCTATTATGGTTCTCCAGTCTTGTAAGTAACTGTCACACTGAAGTTTATTATAAATATCTTTTTAAGAACAGGCGTAAGCGGATTAGTAACAAAACAGCATGCAGTCACATTATCGCATCTAGCCGAGGACATCTGAGAGGATAACAATGCTTAGAGACATATCTGGATAAAAGCACAAAGTATCAGATATGAGATTTATGCTCTGTTTTGAAATGCAATATGTACCAAAAATGGGATTCTCACGATGAGGTTCACTTTTACATTTCCCTAAATGTGTAACTACAGAGAAATTCAAATGAAACTCGCACTGCAGGTAATACATCATTTTATATTCTGGCAGATGAAGACAAATGAGTTGCCTGCCAGAGCAACACCCACGGTGAAAGCTGTCTAGTCGGGCTGCTGCCGGGAGAAGCAATTAGTGGCCGGAGTTGCTGGCCTGACTTTATATCATGTAGTGACTCGTATGCGTCTGCCATCTTTAAATTACTAGGATTGTTTATTGGAAAAATCATTTACATATTGAGATTTGTTTGGGTGTCATTGCCTTCATTATGGCTTAATGATAAAAACTGGTGAAGACCTAAGGAGAGCAGTTTTACCAAAAGCTATCTTGTTGATTTTCAGTCAACATAGGCTCTACAGCACATAATTCACTAATACATTTCATGACAAGTGTCCTAGTGACGCAAGCCTGACTACTTCATAAAGGCCAACGAAGGCCAGTTAAAGTGTAAACTAACTGTGCTGCTCGTCTAAGGTGGGTTGAAATCTAAATTATCAACATAGAACATAATACAATATCTCTGATATATATGCCATTTAGAATGGGACTCATAAAAGCGGTGTTAATACTTGTGATGCGCCATCTGTTGGAATGAAAAATGTATGCATTTGTTACAGTTGTATGCCATTTGGTATGGAATTCTTTAAAGCAGTGTTAATGTTTGTGATGTGTTATATGTTGGAATAAAAATATAACGTACATGTCTCTGTTGCTTGCCGTTTCTTATGGCACTCGTAAAAGCAATGTTAGTGTTAATTAATTAATTAAAATCATTAAGTATAAAGATCTTGAGATTGAAGACACATGAATGTGGAACACATAAAAGCAGTATTAATGTTTGTGGTTCGCCATCTGTTGGAATGACAAATGCAATGCATGTTTTTCTGTTATATGCTATTCTGTATGGAAATATTTAAAGTAGTGTTAATGTTTGTGATTTGCCATCTGTTGGAATGAAAAATGCAATGCATATGTCTCTGCTGTATGCCATTTACGAATGGCACTTGTAAAAACAGTGCTAATTTTTGTGATGCACCATCTGTTGGAATGAAAAATGCAATGCATATATCTCTGTTGTATGTCATTTGGTATGGAATTCTTTAAAGCAGTGTTAATGTTTGTGATGTGCTATCTGTTGGAATGAAAATGTAATGCATATATCTCTGTTGCTTGATATTTCCTATGGCATTTGTAAAAGTAATGTTAGTGTTAATTAATTAAGATCATTAAGTATAAAGATCTTGAGATTGAAGTCAGATGCATGTGGAACACATAAAAGCAGTGTTAATGTTTGTTATTCACCATCTGTTGGAATGACAAATGCAATGCATATGTCTCTGTTGTATGCTATTTGGCATGGAATGCTTTAAAGCAGTGTTAATGTTTGTGATTTGCCATCTGTTGGAATGAAAAATGAAATGTATACATCTCTGTTGTTTGCCATTTCCTATGGCACTTGTAAAAGCAGTGCTAGTGTTAGTTAATTAATGAATTAATATCATCAAGTATAAAGACCTTGAGATCAAAGTCAGATGCATGTAGAAAATATAAAAGCAGTGTTGATGTTTGTGATGCGCCATCTGTTGGAACGACAAATGCAATGCACATGTCTTTGTTATATACCATTTGGAATGGGACTTGTAATAGTAGTGTTAATGTTTGTGATGCGCCATTTGTTGGAATGAAAAATGTAATGCATATGTCTCTGTTGTATGCTATTTGGCATGGAATGCTTTAAAGCAGTGTTAATATTTGTGATGTGCCATCTGTTGGAATGAGAAAAGCAATGCACATGTCTTTGTTATATGCCATTTGGAATGGGACTTGTAAATGCAGTCTTAATGTTTCTGATGTGCCATATCTTGGAATGAAAAATGTAATGCATATGTCTCTGTTGCATGCTATTTCGTATGGCATTCATAAAAGCAGTGTTAGTGTTCATGAATTAAGACCATCAAGTATAACATCCTTGAGACTGAAGTCAATCGCATGTGGAACACGTTAAGCAGTTGTAATGTTTTTGATTTGCTGTCTGTTGGAATGACAAATGCAACACATATGTTTCTGCTATATGCTGTTCACTATGTGAATATTTAAAGCAGTGTTAATGTTTGTGATTCGCCATCTGTTGGAATGAAAAATGCAATGCATATATCTCTGTTGAATGCCATTTACTATGGGACTTGTAAAAGCAATGTTAATGTTAATTACGTAAGATCATCAAGTATTAAGACCTCAAGATCAAAGACAGATACATGTGGAACTTTAGGACAAAAGCAGTTCCTGTAGTCTGTGGGATCCATCAAGACTGGGTATCAAAAGCAGCTGGACAAATTCCTTTGTAGAGTCAGCGTGAAAGATTACCAGAGGATCGAACCCCCTGGCACAGCCCACATTCTTAGACGAGCCCTCAGATGAACAAGAACTGGAGGTCAAAGCCTGAGACATCTGGTTGACCTCTGGAGAACACACTGAGAGGAGGGTGGTAATAATAATAAAAATAATAATAATAATAATAATAATAATAATATCTTGAAGAGTAGATGTTGTAATAGTAAAGATTTCATAAGTGAAATAATAAATATTAATACAATTATTGTACTGTGTCTAATAACACACAAATGTCATTTGTCACCCAATTAGAATATGCTGTAGCGCTGCATTTCCTTGCCTCCCGTGTTAAAAAAGATAGATGCAAAGGAGCCATTATTGGTCTGCATGATAAAATCTTATTAGCACAAACATAAAACTCAAATGAGACCTAAATATATGCTGACACACCACATCTCCCAAAGTATGTAATTCCTCCAGAGAAGTGACAATGATCAATTCTTCCCCAAGTGTCACATTTTAACCTCAGTGCACTTAAGCTAATCTAATTTCTGCGTTTTGGTGATCTGCATTGCACTAACCAGGATTTCATCCATCATTCTGTACACTGCTTACAAATGAGAAGCATGGAAATGTTAAGCCCGAACATATTCATCATGCTCCTTCTTGAACTTTCATTTTTTTCCCTCTCTGTCTGTCAAAGTGGCATGTTAAACATTTTAATTTGTGCTTCACTTCAGTCAGGCCATTTCAATTATTTGAGCTGG